>NW_026878278.1:0-105580 GCF_032173495.1 Musca vetustissima | reverse complement strand
ACCTTTTCTCGAAATTTGGCACACATCATTCTGAACATAATTCAGTACGCTATGCCAAAATTCGTGCAAATCGAAAGATTTTCAGGGTCTTTGATGCACCATTTACCAAAAATCGGACAAAAATATATATGAGAGCTACATCTAAATCTGAACCGATTTTTCCCAATTTCAATAGGGTTCGTCCTTGGGCCAAATAAATGAGCTGTACCAAATTTCAGCCAAATCTGATTAAAAATGTGACGTTTGTTTACAATTTAACATCAATAGACAGACGGACGGACGGACGGACATGCATAAATCGACTTAGAAAGTGATTCTATGTATATTCTCAAAAGCAACCATGTGTCTATCTCGTTTATTTTTGCCTGTTACAAACATATGCACAAAGACATAATACCCTGTACCACAGTGTGGTGAAGGGTATAAATATCGAAAATTTTAAATTTTCCGTTTAATAAATCCATGAATTTGATTGCATATTAAATTTTCACACACACAAACAAAATTAAGTTTTTATATTTAATTTTATTGCCTAATAAAAATCATGTTTGCTTAGTTATTGGGCATAATAATAAAACATTGATTTGATAGCAATTTAGTTAAATCACAATACAAAATCAAAATCTTGTCCAAACATTCGAATTAAATAGAAATAAAAATCAAAATTATACATAATGATATTACTTTTTGTTGTAATAATATTACTTCTGCCACTTCTCCCCATGTCTGGCCAATGTGATGTGATTATCCTTTTTTTGTTGTATCCAAACATGGGGAGAATAGATATTCAATGGTTATTGACGTTTTTTTTTAAATAATAATACTCATGTGTTTTTCTCTCTATCTCGTCCCTTTATTTTTTTCGGTTTGGTTTTGTAGCAAAACCAGGAGCTTTACGCAACTGTACCCTAAGGCCATATGTGGTGACCTCAGCATCGTTAAATTCATCGAATCAAACAACAATTCATGCCAATCAAATGATGATGCCAACACAATATGGAAGGCACGAAACAAATTTCCCGCATATGGAATTTGTACGTGAGCGACATAATAATAATAACAACAACAACAATAATAATAATCATGCTGATGCTCGTGGTGGTGCTAGTGGTTCGAGTGTTACTAGGAATCCCAAACAAGTAAATCCTGCTGCAAGTAACAATGGAAAACATGCTAGTAAAATCCACAATAAAATTAACAATGAGGGTAACAACAAAGGCAACACCAACAAAGGCTCTGGAAATGGTATGGCTAGCAAAACTAACAACAATATTAATCAACAGCATGTTATACAACAGCAACAAAAACAACAACAAATGATACAGCAAAAATATCGCCGGCCCTTGACGCCCCAACAAATGCAACTTCTAAAAAAACGCACCACATTTACCCCCTCGGTGGCCTTGGTCGGTCTCAAGCGACAGCAACAACAGCAAGATAAAAATAAACAACAGTTACCACAAAACAAATCGTCACAAACTCAACAGCATCAGCAGCAACAACAACAGCAATATCGTCAAAATAGCAAAAATAAAATTGTTAACAGACAGCAGCAACATGCCAGCCAAGAGGCAACTGCAGCCTCAGTAATAAAAACCCGACAAGGCCCACAAGCAGCCGCACTCACCGCATCCAAAGCATTTATCAATAATCAAAGTGATGGATTGTCATTGTCAGCCTCACCGCCAGCATCTACCACAATGACAAAAACAACAACATCGTCATCATCAGCAGCAGCATCGTCCGCATCACAGGGTAGCCATGGCAAAAATAAAATGGCCATAAATACTACAACGGGCAACAAGAAAAAACTGAGAACCAAACGAGCTGCTGCCGCTGTGTCAAAGCCAGTTGCCGGAAAAGATAAAAACCACAGTCATATTAAGAGCCACGACCAGAGCCAGAGAGCTGATGATGATGATGTTGTAACAAAAATTCCAAAGAAACAACATTCGAGTGGCAAGAAAACATCATCGAAACGACACAATGGAAAAGTTTCCACCAAGACGGCGACAACGACACATGGAAGTGGGGGAAAATCTAATTTATCATTGAGCTCCGAAGCAGGGACAAAAAAGGTAGCCACTGCCACCAACAAAAACAGCAAAAATCGTGACAACAATAAACATTTGAAAAACACGCAACAACGTGAGATAAATACAATAGGGGTAATTCATCATCATCATCAGCATCGGGAGCAGCAGCAGCAACATCAGAAACATCATCAGCAACAGAGAAGGGATTCGGTAGCGACAGCTCCTGGGGAATCATCAGTAAAATTTGAAACCCAGAAACTCAGCCATTCGAACAAATTACAAAAACGACTAGCCAAACGGGATGTTGCAATGCATCATCAGCAGCAGCAGCAACAACAACAGTATCAACCTGAAGATACGACGAAATCTAGAGCCCCGGCTTCAGGCTCGGAGACATCAAAAAATTTGTATCAAACATTGCAGCAACAACAGCATTTAACAACAGACAAGGCTAATGAATATCACACTAATGATGGCAAGGATCATACCGACAGTCAGCATGACTATAATAATCCGGGACAGGCTGGGCAGGATATTAACAACTCAATTGAAATGCAGGACAAGAAGAGAATACGCAAATCATTAAATCAAAACGAGGATACTAAAGAAATACTCTATGCTGAGTTATTGAATGATAAGAATGAAAATAACAACAGCAACAAAATATTTAACAAAACAACAAATGGCAACAACAACAAAAATACCAATTCAACAAATGGCCAACTGAATAAATATTCCCCAGCATCTACGAAGAGGCAAGCAACACTGGGTCAAATGCCACCAAATAAACCTGAAATTACAAATCCATTGTTACAACAACAAGAACATATAAATTTAAAACAACAACAACAGCAACATCACACCCTGGAATCCTTAAAATCATCCTCCTATGATGATGAATTCAATAGCAAAGAATCTCCCAGCCCTCAAAGGACAAATCCCTCCAACGATGAGGCAAGTGAAGATGATGTTGGTTCGGCTGCTTTTCAATCTAACGATGACCCAATAATGGCTTTAGAAAGTGTAGATATATTTGAGAATAATATTTTACAATACAATAAACACAGACACAACAGCAGCAATAGCTTACTCAATGAAATGTCCAATCAGGATGACGACAATGAAACTCTGGTCAGTGGTATGGATGAGGAGAATGATGATCTGCATCAAACTGCCGAATTAATGGAAGAGGAGGATGATGATGATGTAGATATGGGTCTGGAAGAAGAAGATTTAGATATGGAAGCTGATTGCAATGAGAACGATGATGATGATGATGATTTGTTGGCCGAAATTGTTGAAGATTATTCGTTGAATGATCCAAAAGTCCTAGATGAAGTTTTATCGAGTCTAAATCATGCAATGCAAAACATTAATTATTCAGAAGCAACAACGGCAACGACCACTACAGCATCCACTACTACAACAACAACAGGTCAGCCGTTACCCACAGCCAGTGCTTTGACACAACTGAACAATAAAAATAACAACAACAACTACAACAACATGAGGAATGGACACAATAACAATCAACAAAATGATGACCATCATCATTATTATCAACAACAGCAGCAACAACAACACAAATTGTACCTGAATGACAACTCACCTTATCCCCCACACACTGCTAGCCACACCGAAGATGATAATGATGAGAATACTACTGCCAACGACAACACCAACAACATGGATACAAGTGATCTGAATAATGAACCACATTTTGATTATTCACGTATGGAATATAGCTTTCACAATGGCATTGCTACCCACAGTCTTGTAAGTCCTTATGGTGGCCCCATTGCATCGGCTTCAGATATGCTAGGCAATGGTATCGGTGGCATTGGCAATGGTGGCGGTGGTGGTACCATCAATTTTGACAATTACGATAATATCATCTACTCGACCATGGAACTGGAATGTATGCCCGGCTATGATGGTGGCCTGCAACAGCATTACTATTTGGAAGCGTACGATTCAAAAACAAAGAAGCTGCGTTTGAATACGACTAGTACATATGCCGATGTACCGATATTTCGTATTGATTTAAGTGGTAAGTAAAATTACTCTTTACTCTTTCTTGGAAAATTATGAATATGAATGATGTGGTTAAGGATGAAGAAAGCAGGAGGGTAACCAATTCTTGGTAATTATTTGGTTATATTTATTCAGGGTTCAAATGAAATGTTATTGAATCTGTTAATTGTTTTCATTGCTTGAAATATTTCGGTTTATAAATGAAGGCATTGATTCAATTGTCGAATATATAATAAGGAAATAAGACTACAAATATTGAAAAAGTGCAGAAATGAGTTGTGAAGATGGATGACATATTGTTATTAAATATTACGAAGGATACAGGGTGATTTGCACACGATGGTAATCCAAATTACCAAATAATGGTGGTACTCTTGCATGGAGCTGCACTGATGCTTAGGCCAATATTAACAATTTTTTATGCGGATTTTTTTACCTGATTACTAATTTGGAGCTACTGTTATATCGGGGTGTTTGAGGTACCCTAGGAGAAACAAAACTAGGAAACTATAGCCAATTCGGTTGAAAAAGTGTGCAGTTATATGAATGTTATAACAAATATTATAAAGGGTCTAATATAAAGGTAGCATCTAATATTCGAAATTTTCGCTTTTGTGTATTCTGTAATTTTGTATTTTGGGTTCCTATAGGGTAGAAAATATTTCTATAAAAAAAAACATTTTAATATTAAACAACTTTTAGATTGGGTATTTTAGATTTTTATTAAATAGAAAATCTCTCTAATTAATTATTTTGGGGCACTTTTTTCCATCGAATTGGCTCTAAGATTATTTTTCAGGTTTTCAGCTTTATAACTCCGAAATTATTAGAGTACATGAGAAAAATTGAATAAAAAAAATTGAAAAAAAAGTCGGACATAGCATCTAAGATGGAATCGGGCGAAATTAAATGTGTGATATCCATAGATATTTCAACCAATTAAAAAATGTCATACACATACCATTCTGAAATACCATTCAAAAAAAAATTGCATGTAAAACGGACAGGCTTGGAGTCTGTGGTGTACCATTTGTTTGAAATCGAGCAAAATTATGTATGATGGCTATAGGTAAACATGAACCTAACTCTAGCGTGAAAATCGAAAAACATAGGCTCTTCGGCACACATCATTCTTGACTCAATTGAATTCGCTATACAAAATTATATCCCAATCGAACAAATATTGGGAGTTTGGTGCATCATTCACATAACGAAAAAATATATGGGAGTTATATCTAAATCTGAACCGATTTTAATAAGACTTCGCAGTCTGGACATAATTCAGTACGTTGTGGAAAAGTTGATCTTAATCGAAGAAAAATATTGGGAGTTTTGTGCTTCATTCACATAAAATCGGACGAAACTATGTATGGGAGCTATATCTAAATTTGAACCGATATTCCCCAATTTCAATAAGGTTCGTCCTTGGGCCAAATAAGTGATCTGTGCCATGTTTTACCCAATTCCGATCATAAATGCGATCTGTACTTTGTTCACAATTTAACATGGATTCAGAAAGTGATTCTATTCATATTCTCAAAAGGTACCATCACGATTCCTTTAGCCTATTACAAACATATGTACAAAGACATAATACCCTGTACCTCAGTGTGGTAAAGGGTATAATAATGAGCTCTAACGTAATTTCCGAATATTTGGAGTTTTTTTTTTTAAATAAAATGATAAATTTAATATGCACTCCCGCATACGGTTGAGGGTATAAAAATCCATGTTTTTAGCCTTGATATTCCTCCACCCCAAATATTCTAAAATAATCCAATTCGTTGTACACTTCTGTGGAGCCGAGCTAAATTTACCACAACGAAATACGTGCTTCCTCCGATATGAGCTCCCAATATTCCGCTAATACTCTTGCATTTCCCAATGACTTTGAAAATGCACGAAAGCAATATGGGTATCAATTTCAAAGAGTAATTATTTTTCTGGAGAAATCCACACTTCCTCCATGTTATGACCCCTACCAGAAGTGAAATCATACCATAGATAATTTGAGTCGTTTATTTCGGAAGTGGTTGAAGGGAACACTCGATTTTTTATTTTTAAGATTTTAAATGGGCTGTTAAATGAATACCAATGCTGTGTAGAGGTTTGTAACTTTGCACATATATATATTTGAGGCTGTAAAAAGGAAGAAAAATAATTTACAAAAAATTGTTGTTGTTGTTTTTTGTGATTAATGAAATGTCTTTATTTTTGATGGCGGGCATGATAGCTCCTCACTGGAACATCGGAATCCGAAAATTCCAAAGGTGTTAGAAAGAGTAAATGCCAGGCTCTCGTATGAACTAGGATTATTGAATTCGCACAAAAATAACCAAAATGGCGGAACTTTGATTTTTTTTTGGAAAATCGCCTATTTTTGACCACAAACTAAGTTGAAAAATAAGGAAGATCTTCACCGATTGGCTTTATCCTAGTTCATACGATACCTAAACACTGACAGAGAAATATCCCAAAAGTTGAAATCGAAATACAAAATTAAATTTGTTGAAACCGAGAATGGGTGGGATTCCCTTAAGTCCATTTTAGGTTCTGATACAAATCTTGGTTTTCTACAAAAGTTTATATACATTACAAATTACATTATATATTATATCCCATTTAAGGGCATAAAGCTACAAACAAATCGAATACCACTTACCAATATTTTTAAAACATATCACACCCACACCTTTAAATTTCTCAATATAAGAAAAAATGGACTTAAACAACTTTCAAAATAAAGGACTAATTAATGTTGGTTTGTTGTAATAATGGAAGGAGATTTTTTTTTAATTTAAATCCTCACAATAACAAAAAGTTCAACGAAGCATAAACTTGCGATTAGTTAAATAAACACGTTAAGCAATTTCAGCAAAATTTTGTAACTCTAAACTTTTAACAAATAGTCATATCATGTTGGTATTTGAAAATAATAGTTTTTACCCATATACCATACATAATGTCGCAAGAGCTTTTGATCACACACAAAAACCTATCGCAGTTTGTGTGGTTATATATACAAATAACTAATTTTTGTATTACATTCCATTGCTTTATTTTTTCTCGTTTCCCAATAAAAATCTGGCGCTTTTAGTTAAGAGTGGATTTTCTATATGCTCAAACTCAAGACTCTTCTAGACTTCATTGACTAATACAATCTTGAAATATGCCACCCCTAATAAAGCTGTCATTGACATATTCCCTCTTTCTTTGGGTGGAAATTTAAAGTAAGGCCATTACAAAACACAGTGAGGTGTCTAACAAATACGAAAGGTTGCTGACTGATTAAGAGGACACAAATCACACACATCAAACTACATGGGTGCACAAAATTCACATTTGCAAAATAATCAACATGCATACACCATACGCGTGTATAACCATGTATGTATATGTGTCCGTACAATATTTTATACAAACATCAAATAATCTCACACTTAGTCACGCTCCAATAGTAATGGTTGTGCTATTTGCCGATAATTACCTTTTAATAGGCTGTAGACTATTGGTTGATTGGCTTACTTTTATTGCTGTTACCTGTATATGTATTAGTGTGTGTGTGTGAGTGAGTGTGTGTGGTGTTATCGAGCGTCAGCGAATTGTGGATGACAAACAGTAGCGGCATTGGAGTACTTATTGAAATAACATTAATTAGTTGCGTAATTACCAAAGCAAAGATGTAATGTCAACAAACCGAACGTCAACAGTTCGTTAGTTCGCTGTTACGGCTGCTACTTTCGATAAGTAATGGGTCCTAAAAAACTTTGGTTATCCTTGCAAATGAACTCCTTCCAACAACACAAAATTATCAACCGTAACATTGTACTTAAATGCGGATTTTTTTGTTTTTGTGTATACAATTCTAACATATCAAAGTTTGAACAATACTTTTTACCCCTTCCTCCCCACAACTACCACAACACAAAACTTTTAAGTCATGCCAACTTCTAATGACAACACGGTTCTTTCCCAGAAAAAAACAGAAAAACTTAAAATCAAACAGGCAAATCATTGAGAGTTTTTTCTTTAACTTCGATAATTATAAGAGTAGGAATTACCAGGATATGATGTAGACAAAAAAGGATTGGAAAAAGTAACCAGGAATTTTCTATTTATTTTTTTCATTTTCTAACGATTATAAGCTTCTCATTAGCTCTAATGTTTTTTTTTTTCTTTTTTGTTGTTGGTGTTGATTTGGCGTCTTGCTTTTTTTGCGGCAAGAGCTTGCCGTAACCAAGCAATACAATCTTTGCCAACACCACCAACCTTTGAAATACTTGGAATCCCGGTGCTGCGGTAGGGGGAATTTTCCTCCAGGCGAATTTACTTTAATCAAACAACGCCAACAACATCGACTACGAGAAGAGAGTGCAAATTTAGCTAGTAAAACTCTTTTAATGTTGAATTTTTTTTCATGTCGTGTTTAATGAGCCAAACTTTGATTATTGAAGTTTTTGTTTGCTCGGTGTGTTTTCATTTTGTTTTCTATCTTCCTTGTTTTTGTTTGTCTTTTACTGGGAATTAGTGATGATGTTGAGACCTGAAATTGTATAATGAGGTGTATAAAACTCCGATAGATGTGTAGGTGTGTTTTTCGGGTATTTAGGGATTCCTGGCTATTGATGATGAATAAGTATATTTTCGTACTAAATTTCATTGATATAAAAGTTAGAAGGGTGTGCAAATATTTTTTTTTTTGTGAGGGTTTTAACGTGGAATATTGCTTCATTTTTGTTAATGGCATCATAAGCTTTTTTATGTAAGGTTTTTTTTATACATGTCCAGAGTTGGCTATGACAAGATATTTTGAGTTATATTTTGGTCTTCCTTCAGAAAAAATAAAATAAATAAAAAAAACAGTACGGAAAGAAGTAAAGTTGGACGGGACCGACTATATGATACTCTTTACCACCTTGGCTATATTCAGAAGAAGCATCCTGACTGACCTCGCATTTCGGACCATTGGCATGAAAGTGGACTACATTAAATATGTGATATGTGTCCATATGTGAACCGATTTACAATTCTATAAAGTATATATTTTTGATCAGCGTAAAATTCCAGCCTCTGAACGAATTGGTATAGATCACCAAAATGTTATATACAGTTGTTTTTTTTGTCTACAGGCAGGTCAAGTTCGAAGATCAGCTACGTTTGGCCATAGCCCCCATATAAGGGAAACCCCACGTTATCCTAACTTCAGTACATTGTGCAAAATTTCTTTCCAATCCGCCTAAATTTGATAGTTTGGTGCACCATTTGGTTAAAATCGGACGAAAATATATATGGGAGCTATATCTAAATAAGAACCAATAACACTTGGCACACTTTAGTCTATCCTAACTTAAGTGCATTGTGCAAAATTGTGTGTAAAAATCGGACGAAAATATACATGGAAGCTATGTCTAAATCTGAACCGATTTCAATAAAACCTGGCACACGTTATGCTATCTAAACTTCAGTACGTTGTGCAAAATTTTATGCTGATCAGTCTTAATGTGACTATCTGGGCACCATTTACTAAAAATCGGACGAACATACATATATGGGAGCTATATCTAAATCTTAACCGATTTTAATAAAACTTGGCACACATTAGGCTATCATAACTTCAGTACTTTGTGCAAAATTTCGTGCAAATCGACCTAATTTTGGCTCTTGGGTGCACCAATTGCTGAAAATCGAACTAAAATATATTACCACCAATTTCAATGGGATTCATCCCATCGACTTAGAAAGTGATTCTATGCATATTCTCAAAAGGAACCATGTGTCTATCTCGTTTCCTTTTTCCTGTTTCAAACATATACACCAAATTTTAGTATTCCGAAGTGTCTGTGATTTGGTATTAAGAGACCTTGATCGGTGAGCAACATTTTTCACAGAGCATTTTCAATATACCATACATATGTCACCTCCCATTTTCGGAAAGTTTTTAATTCTCAAAATCTAAGTATCTTCAGTTGGATAATTCGGATTTTCCTGGCAACAAATTGCCACCACCCCATATAAAAGTGCCGATTGTTTTTGATATATTTTAAATGATAAATTCTTGGTGACATTTTACTTGTTAGGAATATTTATAGAAACCTTCCAGTCCCTAATCTTGAATTTCAAATAACATATAGGTCTTAAAGGGGAGAATTTTATGTCTTTGTGAGATCTTCAGACAAGGATTTTTTACCTACCTTTCTAATCCTTCAGGGGAAAAGTAAATATTATTATAAGGAATAATACATCGAAGACTTTCCACGTAGTGCATGATTTAATTGCAATGTCCATTAGAAAAATGAAGGAAATATTGCAATGATTATGGTTTTAGTATGATATGAGATATATATTAAAAACAAATAAATCACATTCTTAAGAAAGGAGGTTGTATCTGTCAAGTATCGGTCTATGTTATCTACGTGTTCTCCCAAATATTCATCGCTCCAAGTATGGCGTGTCTGCTCTTAATACAATTACAATTTCTAATGCATTTTTTCTCACATATTTGAAATACAATTTTAATATAAATTTTTCCCCTCTACAGATTTAACACCCATGGACTATTATCCCGATCCAAATCCTGCCCTACACTTAGTTGTGTACAGTGTCAATCAAAAAGGACGCTCCGAGGCAATTGTATTGGAGAATGTACCAATTAATGAGGCAGAAAAACGCTCAGGTAAGTTTGAACGCAAATGTTTGCATTGTTAATATTGCCTAAGATGATGACGATGCAGATGCTGGTTTGGGGTTTATCGTCGTTTTTACTCAAACGGCTATCAGGTGCATTAAAACCTTGTGTTAGATGTAAAACCAGCAACGTCACATGATCACATACTATGTAATGTAAAGTTTTGTGTGGCACTTAGCCAACTTAACAAGCTATAAAGAACATACAAGTAGAACACAGAAACACGTACATGTTTAAATGGGATATTGCATTAGAAGAGTCAACAAATATATAAAGAAAACAAGATTGATTAATTCTTATTTAAAAAGAGAAAACTATAAAACCAATACCAGACTACAGTCGAAATAGTTTCTAACGACATATCTGTTATAACGACGGCATCCAAAACTCCCGAGTAAATATTCGCCCCTTATTTAATATTGTTTATATTTACATACCTGAATAAAATCCATCAGTGTGTATATACCGACCTTTTATTAAACAAAATCTTTATTTTGCTCCTATTAACAAATACTTGAACAATTTCTAATTAATATCTATCAATTTCATTTTCTTTTTTTTTAATTTAACAAATATTATGTAAAACCTCATACTCGAACCATTACATCTATCTTCGAAGGTACATATAGTGCTAAACTACAGAAATAAAGTTGAAATTTATTACGTTGTTTTGCGGAACAGCTAAAATATCACAATGTTAAAATTATACCAAGACACGTAACATATTTACCATAGTTTTTTATTTCAAAGGCAAAGTTCTTTTAAATTGAAGTTAGAAAGTTTTTTTAAAATATTATTATTACTTAAACGTTAGTTTTAAGTTTGGAGTGCTTCCACAGGTGATCCACTATCCCCAGGACTATTTTCTCTGGTTATTCTTACTTACATAGGTCCTACACAGACATAGGAAATAGCTAAAGCTTGTATCCAATTATTTTTCCCGACAGTCATAAAATATTGATGAATTATATATGGGAGTTGTATGGAAACGTGGCATACACCATTTGATATGCTGCACCGCAGTGCATTGTCCAAAATTTAATCTCGATCCGTGTACAATTTTCATGAACTCAGACGAAGATATACAAGGGTTACATTTACATCTGATATATTTTACAAAATCTAATATACGTTATTCTCAACCGATTTCAACAAAACTTGACACACGTCATTGAGGTTGATTCCGTTCAATACGCAGTGCAATTTCCGTGTATATGGAAGTTACATTTCGTCGGTGTACCATTTACATAAAACCGGACCAAATATTATGAGAATTACATTTAAATCTTAACCGATTTGAAAACTCTTAAAAGATATAAGCCTTTTTAGATATTTTGATTGACCATGGTGCATTTCCTTTATTTTACCGAAGTTTTTATGGGTAAACAACTTATTACTAGAAATACATGTTTCCACTTAGCCCTAGCCCCAAATTAAAGCCTCGAAAATGTTAAGATATTTGAAATTTAAACTTCATTCCATTTCACTAAACGAATTTAAAATTTTGGTTTTCTTTAATTTATGCTTAGAGATTTGATAGGCCTTCAATATATTAATTTAAAACAATGCCAAATCATATATTTTTTTAAATTTTCTTAAAATCCCGCTTAAAAACATTCTTTGAAATACACGCTTAGTCGGATAGTGCTATAGAAATATTCATTAAACTCAACGCTTATGTCAGTGCAATCCTTCCAAAATAGTTTAGGCTTATATGGCTGTAATAGTCCTTAAAAAATATTCTGATTATATTCACGCTCATAATATTATTAACCAGTGAGCGAAGCAGTGTAGTCGTACAGGCCGACCATATGATATCCTACACAACTGCCACTGAAATTTAACATTCTCCTGGTCTTCTGAACCTGGAATATATTTCGTCAACATCTCATAATCCTACCCTGGCATTTACTTACTTGGATATACGGTGTCATTTTTTGTACAAAAGTTTGGATCCATTTGACCCGATAAATGTTGTCCGATTGTTATGAAAAGAGTAATGATTATTCCTTGGTCAAATATGAAAAATTTCGTAATGTTCGGATCATAATTGTGGTCTCTGGAGCAGGCAAAAAACCTCTGATTGAAACTATGTTCTTGTCAAAAATAGCTTAATAAACAATATTTCAAAATTAATATTCAAATCATTATATTAGTGCTACATTGCAATAGTTATTCATAAACAAATATTTGCACACACACATATATTGTAAATTTAACTATCATATTATAAAAGAAGTATAAGAACCCTGCAAATACATTTCCAATGAAATGCAAATCAATGGGAAATAAAACATATATTCATAGAAATCTTAAAAAATGCATTTATGGTTTTAATATTAGTTAAATACACACACACACATACACTGACTCATAAATACCTCATTCGATTTGAAGAACTTTTACCACATATCATACGAAACATCAATTATACAATTCTTCGTAATCTATTCATGTTTATTGTCTCTTACTCTCTGTATGTAAAATAAACATGGGCTCATAAATGAACAAAAACAAATATAGAATACAAATAGCTAACAATTATAAAGAATACAAAACTTTCATTTATGCATTACTAAGCTGTAGTTTTTTTTTTCTTAATACAAATATTTCAAATATTATTCAAATGCAAGTAACTGCAGATGGGAAAAAATGCCAATTACCTTAAACTCTTTCAAACTAAACTCGTTACAATAAAAAGGCATTTGTACCTTGTTTTCCCCCGTCTGACACCTTTTGTGTACACACTACCTGATGAAGAAAGACAGAAAAAAGACGTACAAACGTAAATAGAATACAATGCGAAAGACCCTTCACATTTAGACTTGTATAGCTCTTTAAGAATATGCAAATATTTTAACGACTTTTTAAAGTTGAAATGAATATCCTTAAATGCGATGAAGAAGTATTAGTAGAAGAAGAGACAGCAAAAAAGGTAGAGTAATGTAAACACTTAAAATGTTGCAACAATAAGGATTTTTTTAGACTGTGGTGTTGGTTAAATCAAGGAGAATATTAATGTAGAGTGGATTTAAAAACTGTAATAAAATGTTTGGTCAGTAAGGGCTTTTTTATACCCCTCACCGCCAAGAGAAATTTAAAATATCAATATATATCAGGCTAGGGACAACATAATTTCTAAAAAAAATAATTAGAAAGAAAAGTCCGATAAAAATATGCTTGAAGGGAATCCCCCCACCCCCCCCCCCCCTCCACGATTTTAATTTTTCAAGATTTTCAATGGGCTGGTAAATTAATACCAATGCTTTTTAAGGTTTGTAACTTTGCACATATATATTTATATATATGTGCATATATATTTATAGATTTAAAAGAGAAGAAAAATAATTTACAAAAAAATTTTGTAATTGTTTTGTTGTTGTTTTTGTGTAATTAAAAAAGTACTTATTTTTGATGGCGGGCATGATAACTCCTCACTGGAACATCGGAATCGGAAAATTCCAATGGTGTTAGAAATAGTACATGTCTGGCTTTTGTATGAACTAGGATTATTGACTTCGCTCTAAAATTAACAAAATGGCGGACCTTTGAAAAAGTATTTTTCAAAAAGTTAAACCAAGTTAAAATATAAGGAAGATATTTACCGATTGGCTTTATCCTAGTTCATACGATAGCTATACACTCACAGAGAAACGTGTAAAAATTTGGAATCGATTGGGTTATTAGTTTTTGAGTCATCGTGCCCGCCATTCGCAAAAGAGAAAACGCGTTTAAAGTTTGAGAAGCCCTTTAGCCGTCACTTGATGCTAACACAATAAATCGGCTATATCTTCAAGAGTTCTTGAGATTTTCACTTGAAATTTTGTAGGGACATTCTAGAATTTGTGTAGATTTGAATTATATCAAAAAAATTTGACGCCGAGAATGGGGGGGGGGTCCCCTTAAAATACCTCTTTAGGTATCAATGATTAGATGTTTGTAGTCTTTCGGAAGATATTCGAAATGTCTTCTTTACATATCTAAGATTAGAAGTACAATAGTTTTTCGAAAAAAATCCGCCACAGTCCTATGTAAGATATCCTTTAAACCTCTCAGATTTTGGATTTTGTTTCAAATCTATTTTTAGAGGCCTGCTTGTATTCAAAAAATATCTTGTAATAATCATTAAACAAATTCCCATGATTGCCCTTCTAGAAATAAAATTTTACAAAAAATAAGGTTTATGATAAAATTTAATCAAATATTCTTTAAAATCCAAGATAATACCTATTATAAACCTACAACAAATATTCCCAAAAAATTTACCCTTATGGCCACCAAACATCCACTTGCAATATTGATAAGTTAAAGTAAAATATTCCCCTAAACAAAATTACCTCATTTCCTAATTTTCTTCAAGCCACAGACAAACAAAATACAAAAATCAGCAATTATTCGCATAATAACACTTCAGGGGAAATTATACCTTTCAAACTGTTCAAAGATTTCTTTGCTTAGTCGCCTTTACCTTTGGATGGTTGGAATTCCCTTAAGTGTTCTATAATTATTGTTATTCAGTGGTTTTATGTCACAATGTCCTTTGTCGTTTGTTCGATGGCACTAAAGATGTTCAAACGACCGGAAATTACCTAAAAATTAGGAAAAAATATTCAATCACCAAATATTTGGAGGAGATGGAGAGGCAGAACAGAAAACGGATAAACAAATGGAAACCGATGAAATCAAGCTTATCCAAAAGAAAAAATGAGGAAAAAACAACATAAAATGAAATGGAAACTTGATATCATTCAACAACAAAGAAACGCTGATAGCGAATAACAAGAAATGCCGGAAATAACAAACGACGCAAGGACAGACAGACGGACGGACATTGTTGGCACAAGAAAAAGAAAAAAGAAACGAAATGTAAGAAAATTCGCTGTTGTTATCGTTGCCATAAGGACAAGTAGGAATTTCCGTTGTTTAGTCGAAACAAAAAATAAAACAAACAATGAAATTAATTTTTTTTGTTGAAATAGGAACTGAGGTAAAACAATCCGCTAAGCACAGGTAGAAATAAATTAATTGATATAAAAGAATACCTACTTGAAATTTATAAGAATACAAATAATGCAACAAATAAAGTCATTGTAATAAAGTCATTGCACGCTCCTTGAAAAATTATTGTTATTAAAATAATCATGCTTATGTTTCTGATAGTTCTACGGGAAAATATTAAAAAAAAACATTAAGGAAAGTAGTAAAGTCGGTCGGGGTCGACTATATGATACACTTCACCACTATGAGTATATTAACCAGTAAGGAAAGTAGTAAAGTCGGACGGGGCCGACTATATGATACCCTTCATCACTTTGGGTATATTCGACAGATGAATCCTAACCAGTGTTGCCAAAACTTGATTGAGAAAAAGTGCTAGATTTTGTTGAAAAATATGCTAAAATGTGCTAAAAATTTTAGAAAAGTGCCAGAAAAAAGTGCTAAAAATGAATATAAAGAAAGTAGATTATATTTTATATTTTGTGGGGATGTTATGAGTGTTTGTTTTACAACAGCTTGTAACGTCACGAAATATTAAGTATACCGATCGTCATATCTTCACGAAATTTTTCATGTAGGATGGGTTCTGGCCAATGAAGACCCCTATTGTTTTTGGTAAAGATCGGTTAATATTTAGGGGATGAAATGGACCAAATACTGAATTTTTGTCGGTTTTTCTGGTCGGCCCAGAGGTCGCAATTATTGTCCAAACATAGAGGGTCAAATGGACCCTGACTTTTGTCCTGAAGGACATAGAGCCGAGGAGTTGATAGTATATCCAAGAGGAGTGGTTGGCCTTTAAATTGATACCAATTATATTGTCGTATGTACTCAGATGTGAGAGTTACACGTAAATATTTGCACGTGCTTACATATTCAGATATTATTTAGTAAACCATTACCACACTAGAGGGCGAAAATATAGCGCTGATCGCTTTGAAATGTTCCATGAGGTTCTAGTTATGGCCAGGACAACGCCTATAATTTTCGGTGACGATCAGATAATAATTTTGGGATGAAGTGGACCGAAAACTAAACTTTTTTGGATTTTTTCGAACATTACAACACAACCCAGGTTGAAGAGAATATAGACAAGTAATTAGAAGACTGCATTGAATATTAGTAATATTCGGAAAATATGTCAGTGTAAGGAAGAGGTGCTGCATACCTCTAATCGAGCAAGAGGGTGCAACTATCACGAAATGTTGCCTAGGCTCGGAATAAATATCCGCAGAATGTTAGAGTTCCGTGGTAATTGTGTAGGGTATCGTATTGTCGGCCCCGTCCGACTATACTGCTCCGCTCACTGTTTTTTTTTTTCTTGATGCCGCCTTTGTAACCCGAACACCAATAACCCAATAAATACGGGAAATAAAATTAAAATAAAATTCTATATCGATTAAGGCATACCCGACTTTATATTGTACCTGCCACTATGGGCATTTTTACACGTTTTTCGATTAAATTGGATGTAATTTTGTATTTTGGGTTCTCATAACGGTATCACCGCACTAAACTTATATATATATTGACCCAAGTTGATATTTTGAGAATTTTAGACAAGTTTTTCAGCCGAATTGACTGTAATTTGGTATTTTGTATTTTCATTGGCTGCCAAATCTCACTACCAAAACTATCAATATTAATCTCTGTTTTATTATTGCCCCACTATTTGATGTTTTGAGAATTTCAATATCTGTTTACCACGTATTTTCGGTATGTTCAGGGTTCTATCAAAACATGATTTTCGACATTTTTATTTTCATCTTCATGGTGGAGGATATAAAAAGTTCGGACGGGCCAAACTTAAAATCATGTTTACTTGTTATGTTCTGATATTGTAGTATAATTATAACCCAGGAGGTGGATAACTCGCAGAATTTTTCACCGACATGGCAATTAGTTTTCAGAAAATGTAAGTCTTGTGGTAGTTTCATATCATCATATGGATAGCCCCGTCAGACTATACTGCTCCAATCACTGGAAAAACATTGGAAAATCAAACCCACAATGTAAAACATACAGAAACGTCAATGTGTCAATGTGAAATCAAAAAACGAAAATTTTTTGAAGTGATACTAAAAATTTTGAAAAAATCTTGGATCAAATTAAAAATGCTAAAAAAAGTGCTAGGTGCTACAGCGATTTTTATGGTGCTAAACGAGTTTAAAAAGTGCTAAATCTAGCACTAAAAGTGCTAAATTGGCAACACTGATCCTAACAGACGTCACATTTTTAAAGGACCAGTAAAATGAAAGTGGATTCATAAATATGTCATTCTGTAACCTATACTAATTTTTTCATTTGGTCAGATATAGAAGATATATCTAAATCTGACCCGATTCCAAAAATTTCAGGAAACTTAACACACAACATTCTAGACCTAATTACTTACGCTGCGTTAAATTTCGTGCAATCCGAAATACTTTGGTACACCATTTACCTTAAATTGGACGAAAATTTATATGGGAGCCATATCTAAATCTGGACCGATTTTCACGAAACTCAACAAATATCTTTCTAAATTGAATTGAGTACACTATGCCAAATTTCGTGCAAATCGAAATATATATAGGGACTTTGGAACACCATTTACAGGAAATCGGACGAAACTATATATGGGAGCTATATCTAAATCTAAACCGATTTTCACCAAACTTAGCACACATCATTCTAGACTTAATCGAGTACACGATGCGAAATTCCGTGCAAATCGAAAGATATATAGGGACGTTGGTGCACCATTTACATAAAATCGGACGAAAGTATATATGGGAGCTATATCTAAATCAGAACCGATTTTCACGAAACTTAGCACTCATCACTCTAGACTTAATTCCGTACGCTTTGCCAAATTTCGTACAAATCCAAGAATATATAGGGACTTTGGTGTACCATTTACATAAAATCGGACGAAACTATATATGGGAGCTATAACTAAATCTGAACCGATTTTTACGAAACATAGCATACATCACTCTAGACTTAATTCCGTACGCTGTGCCAAATTTCTTGCAAATCGAAAGATATATAGGGACTTTTGTGCACCATTTACATAAAATCGAACGAAAATATATATGGGAGCTATATCTAAATCTGAACCGATTTTTCACAATTTCAATAGGGTTCGTCCTTGAGCCAAATAAGTGACCTATGCCAAATTTCATCCAATTCAGATGATAAATGCGACCTGTACTTTGTTTACAATTTAACATCGACGGACATGCATAAATCGACTCAGAAAGTGATTCTATGCATATTCTCAAAAGGAACCATGTGTCTATCTCGTTTCCTTTTGCCTGTTACAAACATATGCACAAAGACATAATACCCTGTGCCACAGAGTGGTGAAGGGTATAATCACCTTTATTGCTCAAAATATTTTTGTAAAATCCAAACTTATAGCTCAGCTATTTCTTTATTAAATAACAACATATTTGAGGGCATTATTTCCTAGAGAAAACATTTCTTAAAATCCAAACTTTTTACTCAGATAATCCTTGAAAAAATCCACGCTTCTTGTTTTATTAGTTCTAAGGCCGAAAATACTCTACCACCATTTCACCCCAAGAAACACAATTAGAGCAAACATTTTGCAGTCAATTTCCCATTTTGGCAGTAACCACAAATTAAGTGCTTTCTGCAGTTATAATTCAGTACAGTAGTTAGTTAGCAACAGTAGCAGCAACAGCAGCTTCTTGGCTTGTTAGATTATTGAACGCAATGCGTGTATCTATAAATCAAGATATAAGTAAAAGCGCCATGCCACAATTACAGTGATTTCTTACTGATGCACACAGATGGAGGTTGGGCACCAAGTAATTTCCCACCGCACAGTGGCCCCCAGTGTAGCATTAAGAAAATATGAACAAACAAAGACAACGGCAAGGCGATGGGTATGGTATATTCCCTTCCTACTAACAATTTTACTTTGCCTTGAAAACACAATGTACCAAGTTGTAGGTATGAGTAGGACTATTTATCTTTGTTTAGAGACAACATACCCACATACACACTCTTACATCCACCGATATACATAAATATTTATGTTTATAGCTTTTTATTGCAGTTTAGTTGTTTTTCTATTGATACCTACTTCTGCTAAATGGTTTTATAGATATCTTCATAATGTATGGCCATATATTAATATTTATGTATATACATATATGTAGGTATGTATCCGGTTATTATCTTATTCTTATTTATGGACACATTTGTAATACTCGTCGTACTCATTTATCTCTTTATTTATTTGTCACTAAGGAATATAACATGATTATCGTTATTATCATTAAAAGAATAATGTCACATGGAAGCGAAACGAACAAAAAAAAGAGAAAAACGAAAAAAACAAGAAAGAATCGTTAGCCAAGATGATAGCTGCGAAACAAAATGCAATATTTCTTTCTATGAACATAAATAAAAAAATGTGTACGCACATACGTACTTTTTATGAAATGGGCAAACAATGGCAAGGACAATTTTCGTAACAATAAATAAATATTTTTTTTTTTTGAGAAACAAAAAAAGAATTCGAAAGGAAATTTATAGGAATGTGGGCAAGTAAAAGAAAATTGGAGCCATATTCAATTGGCCTGTGGCTAAAAGGAATTCTTTATATCAATTTAATATTTAAAATGTTATTTATCATAAAGAGACATTTTTATTTATTTGGAAATTCACTATTAATAACAAACGAACTACTGTTGATTTTCTCACATTAAAGTGAGAGTAATATTTATAACTTTCAATTCGTGGATGATTAAAAAGTAATTGGAAAATCGTTTAAAAAACATAATTTTTAAATAAAAAAAATCATAAAAAATGCTTAATTTTTTACTTTATCCTATATAGGTCACTTACAAAAGCACATCCTTACAAAATTTTAAATTCAATAGTCTATTTACATCCTATCAATGAAATACAAAAGAGAATTGAAAATAAATGTGTATATGTGGGTGAGTGTGTAAAATATTGCTCTTACCTGTGCAAATATTTATCAATATCCGCTGATAATGCAAAGAAAGGCAAGCAAGCAGGATATTCAAATATCTTAAACAGGATTTATATACAAGCACTTGCATATCACCATAGTCAATTTAATGTTTAATATCTTATGGATTTAACCAGATTTAAGATAAATGTTTACATTAGAGCATGGCTAAAATCGGAATCTACTTGTAAATAAATCAGAGAGAGAGAGTGGACAGAGAATGGGATTCTGGATTTTAAAATATTTTTAATATGAAACAAGTAAAAACGATGATATGTTTTATACCCTCCAACATGAGAAAAACAATCAAAAAATCTAAAATTAATGAGAGGTCCTATGGAATTTATTTAGTTTATATACCGGACCTTGAACATTTTGCAAAAATGTTAATATACCAAATTACAGTCAATTCGGTTGAAACGCCTGTCTAAAATCACCAAAATACAAAATCAAAGGGAATACCTTTATATGGGGGCTACCCTGAAACTTGGCTCAATATTAATTATATATGTGTTATGTGTTATTCAATGGGAACCCATGTGTACCGTTATATGGGAGCAACACCAAAGCGTGGACCGATACATCCCATTTTCAATATCAACCAGTAAGGAATGTTCAAAAGTCGGACGGGGCCGACTATAGGATACCTCTCACCAATATATATTATATGATATATAACAGAAATATCATATTTAGAGGACCTTGAAAATCGAATAGGGAGAAATTAAATGTGCAATTTACATAGATATATTACAAAACCCCATAGACTTGGACTCTTTGTATGTATGTAAATAGGAACCTAATTGAGCAACGCCATATTTGGTATGCTGCAGCACAACGTGCCGTCCACAATTTTATCTCGTGTATATTGAACAGACGTAGGCTCCTCGGCGAACGTAAAATCAGACGAAAATATATATGGGAGATATACCTACATCCAATCTGGTTTTCACAAAACTTAACACACATTCATCTAGAGTCAATTCAGTAAGCTTTGGTGCACCCTTTACACCAATCTGAAAAAAATATATATCTAAATGTGAACCGATTTTCAAAACTTAAGACACATCATTCTAGACTTAATTCAGTACTCTATGCCAAATTTCGTCCAAATCGAAAGATATACAGGGACTTTTAGTACATCATTTACATTAAATCGGACGAAAATTTATATGGGAGCTATATCTAAATCTATAACCGATTTTCACGAAATTTAGCACACATCATTCCAGACTCAATTAAGTGTGCTGTGCCAAATTTCGTGCAAATCGAATGATACATAGGGACTTTGGTGCACCATTTACATAAAATCGGACGAAAATATATCTAAATCTAAACCGATTTTCACGAAATTTAGCACACATCATTCCAGACTCAATTAAGTGTGCTGTGCCAAATTTCGTGTTTAATTGAATATATAGGGATTTTTTAACACCATTTACATAAAATCGGACTAAAATATAAATGGGAGCTTTATATATATATATATATATATATATATGAACTAATTTTCCCAATTTCAATAGGGTTCGTCCTTGGGCCAAACAAATGAGCTGTGCCAAAATTCGTCCAAATCGGATTATAATTGCGACCTGTACATTGTTTACAATTTAACACCAATAGACGGACAGACGGACGGACGGACCAGGATAAATCGACTCAGAAAATTATTCTATGCATATTCCCAAAAGGAACCATGGGTCTTTCTCGTTTCCTTTTGCATATGCACAATGACATAATACGCTGTACCAAAGTGTGGTGAAGGTTATAAACAACCTAGGAGTACTAGCAACATCTGTGCACAATTTCAGCTCTATCTTAAATATTGTGATCTCTATCGTGATTTCAACAGGCGGACAGACACGCATGAATCGACATAGAATTTTATTCTTTTGAAGAAAATATATACTATATGGGAAATCCAGTGAAAACATCAAGGTGTTCCAAACGGAATGCAAATTTAATATACACTTCACCTTATGGCGGAAAGTATAAATAACAAATTCGATTAAAAACGTGCCCAAAATTTAAAAAAATCTTATCAATGGAGTTATCGTTATATGGGGACTACCTCGAAACTTCTGCCACTATGGATCACTTTTAGAAGAGGGATTTTTTTACCCAATGAGGATCTTAGCAACTAAAAATGTATCAGTCGGTGTTGCCGACAGTTATATACCCCCAGCCTATGGTTTGCGGAGATCTTCGGAATTACACACCGATTTTATTATTACCTTTATATAAGAAATATGTTTCTATCAGAGTTTTCGGATTTAATGTTGATAAAATTTTATAAAATATTAACCACCTGTGAGGGAGGTACCGGAAGGAGTGGACTACCCATCTTCGGACTTGATATAGGGTTGGTTAAAATAATAGGTTGTGTAAGGTTTGGTTGAAATATGACATTCCTTTCGCCTGATATTGCATTTTTAAATATTGAAAATGTTGACCAATCGTGGGGGAGATACCAGAAGATGTGGACCAAGTGGTCCTTTCTTTGGACTTAATCTAGCCTTTGTAAAGATAATGGGTTATGCAAAGTTTGGTTCATGTTGGATATTCCATTCGCCTGGTATTGAATTTACAAATATTGAAAATTTTTACCATTTGTGGTGGAGGTACCAGAAGAAGTGGACCAATGTTTCCCATATTCGGAATTGATTTAGGGTTGGTAAAGATAATAGGTTATGCAAGGTTTGGTGCAATTCTGATATTCCATTCGCCTGATATTGCATTTTTAAATATTGACAATTTTGACCATTTGTGGGCAGGTACCAGAAGAAGTGGACCAATGGGTCCCATCTTTGGACTTAAACGATGTTTGGAAAAAATATTAAGATGTACAAAGTTTGGATGAAATCAATTGCTGCCTTCGAGAGTTATTGTGCGCACCATCCAGCCAGAATTTCACGGTATCATAGTGTATATGACTGAGGGTATAAAAATAAAATTGCAATCAATTTGATTTAAAAACGTGTCAAAACTCCCCAAACTATCGAAATTGGGGAGGTAACGCTATACCCGAAAACGTGAAGAAATGTTGGTACGTTTCGGTAGGTTTCAACTGATTTATACAAATGACCTTCTAAATCCCACCCTCTACTAATTCAAGGCCATCCCTTCGAAAACAATCTCAATAAATCATCAACTGAAAATGTATGTAAATTTCTTCTTTTCTAAAAATAAATTTCCTGCATTCATTCTCAATTTATACTTTCTTTTTCTTCTTGTAAACAAATTTCCTTGTTTAACATAAATCTCATCGGAAATGTGATATAACCAAATCCATAACCCTTCATTATTTCATTAATTTTTTTATTCGCTCCTTATTCATGATATTCAATGCTAACCTGAATATAATATACCACAGACACAATCACACACACACCCATGTATTGTATGTAATAATAATGGATCACTTAAATATCGTTAACCATACATGGTATTTTATCTACCATCATGTGAATATACCAAATGTACATATATATATATGTATGTACCCGTATGCGGGTTATTTTCCTGAGAAATTCTCCAAAGAAGAAAATATCCAAATACAGAGAATACTGAGGCTAAGTAAATTCAAATTTACTTTCCTTCTTTCTCTGTTACTTGCATATTTGTTTGTAAATATGTGAAGAATACACAACCACACAGAGATATTGTTCAATGTAAACACCATTGTGGTAACTCAAATTCCGGATAATATGTATTGTGTTGCATATTGAATATTTATACGTGTGTGAATATATATAATGATTTGTGTATGT
Organism: Musca vetustissima; assembly: GCF_032173495.1. NCBI lineage: Eukaryota > Metazoa > Arthropoda > Insecta > Diptera > Muscidae > Musca > Musca vetustissima. Next base: position 81,064 of record NW_026878278.1, on the reverse strand, counting down.
GTGTGTGCACATATTGGTCCTACCCCAAAAATATCTTTGAATATAAATTCGTTTCTTTATTATTGTTTTCTTCACACCATTGTGTGGTACTACCAACATATAACCTACAATAAATGATAATTTGAAAATTTATTTCCTTTAAAATGGAACAATATCGAGTATCATTGAATGTTCAAAGAATTACAAACAAACATTTCATATCGATGCCTAAATGTTCTGAACGTACTTCTTTGTGTACTTAAACTTGTTTTGAAAATATTGTAAACGTGTTGGGATCTTCTTTGTTCTGATAAACCTACTTTAATGCATTTTCAGTATGACAGAAATCGTTTCAATATTTTCTCAAAGTAAAATAGCAACAAATTCTAAAAATTATATAAGCTGTATTTTCACATCTGCATACCATCGTTCGTCGTTCTGACATCTCTTCTGTGGGAAAACTATAGCCTGTGTTCGAAAATAAACAATGAATGTAAACAGAGTAGCTCATATTGAAGCTTATTTCTGTTTTTGGTAATGTGTAGCCGACGCAACACATGCTGACATGCAAAAGACACTGGATTGTGTATTAAGACTCTGGGATTACGTTTTTGTAGCTCTATACACCCGAATCTACACATCATTTAGGGAAATGAGGAAGCATTTTCCCACCGAAATCGTTGTAATTTAACATTTCAGATTCTCAGATGGTTATATACCATTTCAAAGAACATTTTTAATATGGGTCCATGTTCCAACGTAGGCCCAATTAAAATGTAATTTCAAGGTCAATTTAGGTTTCTCAATTTTTACCTATGTATATAACGATTGCCATATATAGATCCCCAGTCTCTAATTTCGTATACTTCAATTGGTAATTTTTACTTCCATAGGTCCATAAATAGTTCTTAGACGGATTTATAAACATATGAAGTAGTAATTTGTAATTTCGGGTTCCTGAATAAAAAACTATTTGAGAAAACAAGTAAAATGATCGTTAAGTACAACCGGGACGAACTTTTTACACCCTTCACCATGAGGTGGACAAAATATCTAGACTAGATTTGGACTTTCATATGGAGGTTATGTTAATATTAGCAGAAAACGAAAATTGGACTCGAATCTAGAACATACCGAAAGTTACTATTTGAGGATCTGTGTAAAGGAACTATGTGAAGATCTTGTTAACCCACAAGGTTCGTGAATTCCAAATAACATCCCCCTCATAATGCTTATACGCCTAGTACCATGGAAATATATATAAAGGGGCTAGAATTTTATATGGGGGTCTAAATCCAACTCTCAACCGAAATTTGTAATTTTTGGTAAAAAGATTACTAAACAAATTGAATATATCAAATAAGAGCCAACTCGTTTGAAAAACATTCCCAAAAGCCTCAAATAATAGAACCTATTCGAAATTATTAACAATTACCAATATTGGTCCATGATAGGGTATATATCCCTACCCTTTCATGGACCAATATTCGTAATTGTTAATAATTTCGAATATGTTGCAGTTATATATCTCTGGTGCCCATTGGTTGGCAAAAATCCCCAATGAGAACCCGAAGTATATAATTTCAGGCAATTCCAAATTTTCAAAATACCAAATACTCGAGATTAGAGTTATGTGGGGGCTACCCGAATGCTGGGCCATTGGGCCCTGGTAAGACGATTTGACAACCAACCGAAATTTGGAACCAACCGAAAATTTGGCATATGGGATTTTCTAAAAAATTGGGGAAAAAGAAATCCATTAGGCCGGTCGTCGAAAATAATAAAATCGGGGAAATGATCGAAGTTGACCGGCATGTTAGCAGTCGTAACATCGCCCAGGAGCTGAAAATCGACCTTAAAAGTGTTTTAAACCATCTACACAAAGCTTGATTCGATGTTTGGGTGCCAAACCAATTAACCAAAACAAAATATGATCGAATTTCCATCTGCGAACCCTTGTCCAAACGGAATGAGATGGACCCGTTTCTTAAACGGATGGTGACTGGAGAAGAGAAATGGATCACATACGATAACCCTGTGCGAAAACGATCGTGGTCAAAGAGCGGTGAAACATATCAAACGGTGGCTAAACCAGGACTAACGCCCAGGAAGTATCTACTATGCATTTGATGGGACTGCAAGAGGATTATATATTATGAGTTGCTTCCATATGGCCAAACGCTAAATTCTGATCTTTACTGTCAGTCACTGGATCGTTTGAAGATAGCAATTGACCAGAAACGGCCAGAATTGGCCAACAGGAGAGGTGTCGTATTCCACAAAGACAACGCTAGGCCACACACATCTACAGCGAATCGCCAGAAACTTCGGGAAGTTTTAATGCATCATTCATACAGTCCGGATTTGCCATCAAGCGATTATCATATTCTTATTGCATTGCAAACATTTTTTAAGGATAAAAAATTTGTATCTAGGGAGAATTGAAAAGAAAGAAGGACTTCTATGAGAGAGGCATTATGAAGTTAACTTTAAAATGGCAACAAAACCGTGCAGGAATTTGTACTTGCCAATGGGTCTCGGGTGATTTATTCTTTGGCGTAATTTTCGACCACTTTTTGGCACATATTGGTCGGTATCTCAGCCATAACTTGACGAATGTTGAGTTTTAAGTGCTCAAGTCTAACGGTGTCAAATCTGATGATCTTGGTGGACAATTAATATCGTCAAGACGAGAAATTAGGCCAGGAAATATTTATTGCAATAAAGCCATATTCGCTCGAGACGTGACACTCTCTTGTTAAAACCACGTATTCTCCAAGTTATATTCTTCAATAGCAGGTTAATAAAAACGAGAATCATAACGTTCCGAGTTGCCGGTGACTGTCGTTTTCGAATAAGTAAGGTCGAATCACACCTTCGAACCAAAGAGCACACCAAAAAGTATATTTTTCTGGATGCAATGACATGTCTTCAATTACTTGTGGACTCTCAGAACACCAACTACGACAATTTTATTTTACATACCCACCGGCCCAGTAGATTTGGCAGTGTTCCAGGTAGACAGTTTTTATATGGCCCCAATATAGCAGTCCCACACCATTATAGTAAAACGACTATAAGATAAACTATTAAAATTTAAACAGATCACCCAATTTTCATATAAAACTCCAACATAAACTTCATTCAAATACTTGTCATATTACAAACTTAATTGAATCCAAGCTTTTCTCAATTTTAATATTCTCCAATTTGGAAATTTCCTCAGTTGTTCGTCCAAATGAAATCAAATCAAATTGTTATAATTCATTACTCTCTAATGTATCGATATAAATATTCACATACTTACTCAATGAATATTCCCTACATAGCATTTCTGATAAGATTTCTTTACAAAAATTTGCTTGACTAGGTATCTATGTATGGTCGTTTTCATATTCAAACAAAAATTTCAAAATTTGGCATCTATGTTTATATGTCTACATTTTTGGACGAAACCAGTAGAATACTTTTGTAACAAATACAAAAATTGATTGTATTTTTATTTGCATTCAGTTTTAGCATTTGTATGTAATCTATAGTAGAGTACCACAACAACAACAATAACAAATCTGCCATTACACTCAGTTCTTTTACTTTGATACGATACGACGATATAATGGTATTTACACTTGTAGAGACATATTTCTAAATACGTCCATAGAACAGACATAAATGTATTGTACGTATGTAGCATTTCAAAATAATAAACAGATTATTTTCAAATTTATGTATATATGTGGAGTACATACAGCTGTTGTGTTAATAACATAGTATTCATACTGGTTTCCTTTGATTCATTAAGATTTTCCTCACATGAGTATAATACATTTTAAATGCTTAAATTTTTCTTTCTCTCTGAAGATAATTAAAACTTTATGACTATTGAATGTGCCGAGAGGTTGCCTTGATATGTATTGAATATGCGATGATAGAAATCTAATTTAAATCACTTGCATTCATGAAATATTAGTTTACAATTTTTATACCCTTTACCACATTGTGGTACAGGGTATTATGACTTTGTGGTACCTTTTGAGAATATGCATAGAATCGCATTCTGAGTCGATTTATGCATGTCCGTCTGTCTATGTTAAATTGTAAACAAAGTACAGGTCGCATTTATAACCCGAATTGGACGCAATTTGGCACAGCTCATTTATTTGGGCCAGGGACGAACCCTATTGAAATTGGATTGATATTTAGATATAGCTCCTATATATATTTTCGTCCGATTTTTTTAGCAAATGGTGCACCAAAGAGTCAAATTTAGTCCGATTGGCACAAAAGTTTGCACAACGTACTGACATTAGGATAGCCTAACGTGTGACAAGTTTTATTGAAATCGGTTCAGATTTAGATATAGCTCCCATAAATATTTTCATCCGATTTTTAGCAAATGGGCACCAAAGAGTCACATTTAGTCCGATTGGCACGAAATTTTGCACAACTAAAGTTATGATAGCCTAAAGTGTTCCAAGTTTTATTGTAATAGGTCCCATATATATGTTCGTGCACCAAAGAATTAAAGGTTGCACTAAATAATGAACTGATGATTGTGGATGAACTGGAGATTATATCTTCAACAGCGCTCAGTTCACATATAGACACAGATCATATATGTAAAGTAGTCCACTTTCATGTCAATGGTCCTTCAAAAATGCGAGGTCTGTTAGGATGCATCTCTAGTCGGCACCATCCGACATTACTACTTTCCTTACTGGTTTTAAAATTGTGTTGGCAAAATAATAATATGCAATATGCAGTTACTAAAAGAGTTTTGGAAATTGAAAATTTTTAAAGCATATATAGACGTATATTGTTCCTTGGAAAAATGATCATAAAAATCCACGCTGCCGTTGTTCATTGTAAGAAATCTCAAATAAATTGTGACCTCCGAAAATGTTCTTAAAAATCCAGTAGTTTTGTCGCGTTATTTAGGATACATTTTGTTTTTGCTGAATCCCAGGTTGTTTTTTTTTTTTATAAAAAAAAAACAACTATTTATTAGTGGGGAATGTATGGAATTGTCCGCCGAGAGGTAAGGCAGGGAAGACTATAGTTTCCGATCTCGCCACTGATCCTCATCAGTTCCCTTAGTTTTTTGGTAGGATATTCTCTAATCATGCTACACATTTTGTATTTGCTGAATCCCAGTTTGTTTTTTTTTTTATAAAAAAACAACTATCTTATTAGTGGGGAATGTATGGCACTGTCCGCCGAGGCGTAAGGCAGTGAAGACTATAGTTTCCGATCTCGCCACTGATCCTCATCAGTTCCCTTAGTTTTTTGGTGGGATATTCTCTCAACATGCTATTTATTACTTCTTTACAAAAAATCGTTCATACCCAAATGTCTCTTGTAACAAATCGAAGTACTTACGTTACCAGCCATACCACCTCAATGAGAAATTCGTTGGTGCCTGACTTCGTGGTTAACAAGACATTTGCAGAACTACTGCAATACATTTCCCACTGCTATGTGTCGTCACTTTGCGACGAATGCACATAACGTCTTACCCCTCGGCGGACAATATCATATATTCCCCACTACTAAATAATAATTTTTTATAAATATCCAGGTCTCTTTTCAAAGTCCTACCTTGAAAAAAAATTCATAAAAAAATCAAGAATTTTTTGGTCCTTTTCCTTTTGGCGGCATCCGGACAAATAGTTATAAAAATATTTGTATATGTGGAGTACATACAGCTGTTGTGTTAATAACATAGTATTCATACTGGTTTCCTTTGATTCATTAAGATTTTCCTCACATGAGTATAATACATTTTAAATGCTTAAATTTTTCTCTCTCTCTGAAGATAATTAAAACTTTATGACTATTGTAAAAATATTTGTGGTTTTTAAAAAAAAAAATATTCTAAAAATATAATATCACTCTCCTCGACATGGGTAAAATAATCTTAAAATCCATGTCTCTGTTGGTTCTTGGAAAATTTTGGTTTTTTCTCATTTGGGTATTTTTTTGGCCTTCATTGAAGACATACATTTTTATAATGATCTTTTGTGTGTAGCTGACCTCGACTTTCGTTTAAAACCCAATAATGTTCTTTAGAAACATTTGTGAAATTTAAAATCATATTTATTTTATTTCCTATAATTTACAATAGAGACCAATTAAAGTACTGCCTTACTATGAATCCTTTATGTCTTAATACCCAACAGCAACTTTCAAATTAATTACCTACTTACATATTATAAATTATATTTTTGATATATGCATACATACATAAATGTTCCTCTATAAATATTTCATATATTTTAATTAATGTGCAAAACGGATTTCAAGGTTGCCTGCATCATAAACATATGATTCATTATAATCCTGGCCATTTTTCACAAATAATACACAACACATTAAAAGTTAATTTGTAATGCAAGCCATCCCCCCCTCCGTTCGGCTTTACACTTTTAAATTGTCTTGAATCCGTAAAGGTTTTTCGGCTATTATAAAATCTTAATATTTGATCTTTTGTTTCTTGTCGACGTCTTCGTCGTCATAGTCATTTCACAAGTGAGCCCCAACAAAAAAAAACTATTCTTGATTAATTACCAACAAAATACTATAATTATGATTAATGAAGTTTATACACACACATATGCATGTTTTTATGAGTGAGTATGTGCGTATTTTCTTCGCCGGAAATGGTTCTGAATGTAGAAATGTGAAAATTTGTGTAAATGGTAGTTTTCTATATCTCTGAGAATATTATAAATTGTTATTTCTGGGAAAATTCCTACACGTACATACGAAGCATGAATATGTAAGCGTGTATGTATTTATATTTATAACAGCGTATAAGCTTACAGCCACAGAGTCATTATTAACAAATATTATAAAACATTAAGACATTTAGCTGGAAAATTTATAAAAAGGGGTTGTGTATTTAGTAGTGTGCACAGTGTGTTTGTGAGGCACAATATTTTCCAGCGAACATTTTAATATTTTATTTTGTTTAATATTGTTCAATGATTTTCTTAAATATGTTTAAAAAAAAATAGTGGATTTAATATTTTTTCTCAAGATCAAAGGAAAATTTTATCTTGTTGTTTAATACATTTTTTGAAAGAGGATGAGTTTTTATAAGAATATTTTTCCAAGGACCGAAAGATGAGTGAATTTTGTTAAGGCTGAATATTTTCCCAAGGTCAATAGGCAAGGGGAATTTTGTAGGAATACTTTTTCCAAGGACGAAGAGTTCCTAGGGTTTTTTTATGAATATTTGTTAAAGAGAACAATAGTGGCGTGTATTAAAAAAATATTTTGTACAATCAACAGAGGCGTCGATTTTATTATGAAAATAATAGAGCAGAGGAATTTTTAGGAATATTTTAAAAAAATGTTCAAGAGACACTTGAATTTTTTTATAGATATTTTTTCAATGACAATCGGAAATGACGAATAATTTTCCAAGAACCAAAAAAGGAGTGGGTTTTTTACGAAAAAAAATGCCAAGGACATTAGTGTGCAACATTTTTCTAAGGACCAAGAGTGGCATCCATTTTTAAATATTTGTTTCAGAGACCAACAGTGGCATGTATCTTTACGAATATTTGTGTGCAATGATCAATAGCGACTTTTTGTGAATATAGACCAAAAAGGAGGTGGATTTTTTAATGACAAACTTTTCAAGGACATTATAGGTATAAATTTGATTAAGAACCAACAGAGACTTAGATTTTTTCTAATATTTTTCAAGGACAATAGTAGTGTGAATTAGTTTATGTATATTTTTTCAAGGACCAACAGAGGCTTAGAATTTCTATGAATATTCTTCCACAGGGCCAATAGAGGCATGGATTTCTAATGAATTTAAATTTTTTTCAAAGACCAAAGATAGGCTTGGAATTTCTATGAATATTTTTCCACAGGGCCAATAGAGGCATGGATTTCTAATGAATTTAAATTTTTTCTCAAAGACCAAAAGATAGGTGGACTTTAATAGCCTCCACCAAAAGGGGGTTCGTATATTAAATTTGTCATACCGTTTGCAACACTTTGAAGTATTTGCCGTAGATCCCAAAAGGTACATCTGATCAGAATGAAATTCAGTGTCTATTTAGCTATGTCGATTCGTAAGCCTAATATAACGTAATATTCAAGATAGAAATTTGGCCAATGAAATTTTGTATAACAAATGGCGAATATCGCTCCACTTTTTGGATTGGAACCCATTAAGGGTAGATTCTATATTATGGCATCCCCCAAAATTTCGATATCTTTGGGTTGTTTGTGAACATTTTTCACATGGAATCTAATTTGACATTTTTTGTTCTCATTTGGTGTCAAATCTTCTTAATAAAAATTATAAATATCGTTCCACGTTTTAATATAGCCCCCATATTTCTGTATTCCGAGGATTTCATTATTATACCCTTCACCACACTGTGGTGCAGGGTATTATGTACTTGTGCATATGTTTGTAACAGGCAAAAAAAAAATCGAGATAGATCCATGATTCCTTTTGAGAATATGCATAGAATCTCTTTCTGAGTCGATTTAAGCAGGTCCGTCTGTCCGTCCGCCCGTTCATTTATTTTTGTGAACAAAGTACAGGTCCCATTGATGATCCGATTTGGACGAAATTTGGCACGTGTCACTTATTTGGCCCAAAGACGAACCCTATTGAAATTGGAAAAAATCGGTTCCCATGTATAGTTTCGTCTGATTTAATGTAAATGGGTACCAAAGTCCCTATATATCTTTCGATTTGCACGAAATTTGGTATAGCCTACTGAATTAGGTCTAGAATTATGTGTGCTAAGTTTCGTGAAAAACGGTTCAGATTAGATATAGCTCCCATATATAGTTTCGCCAGATTTTAGGTAAATGGTGCTCCATAGTCCCTGAAAATCATTTAATTTGCACGAATTTTGGCACAGTGTATTGAATTAAGTCTAGAATGACGTGTGTAAATTAAATCGATTTACACAAATCTGTCCCACTGTGCGCAAACGACTCTAAACTTGCCTAAATGAAATAAAATTTAGCCTACGTTTCAGAAAGACATAAAAATCACATATTTAATTTCGTTCAATTTCATGTCAAAATTCCTTCAAAAAGGCGACGTCTTTTCGGATACATATGTAGAATATACCCAAAGTGGTGAAGGGTATCATATAGTCGGCCCAGTCCGACTTTACAACTTTCCTTACTGGTTCCAATTGTGTTTGTTCTCACTGAAATCAATCGTACCAAAATTTTCAATATCTGTTCCAGTTGTAGTCCCCATTTGGGAGACAAATCTTCCTACTACAAATTGTGGTATTTACCTTGATGGGTAAACAACTTCTACTAAGAAAAATTTCAATGAAAATCCACGTTACATTGCTTCTATACGAATCCCGCGGGACATTTTCGGCATTCAACCAATGTGTCTGAAGTTTTTTTGATTTATCAATTTCAGGTATATCGATTTTTTGTATTTTCAATGTTTACTTCATAGTAAGGGTATAAAAAGTTCGGCAAGGTTCTCATCTTAACCACTTTTTACTTATTGTATTTAACAGCCTCAAAACTAAATCATTAATGTGTCGAATATTTTGTCTATAATGATGTAGCCCAATGTCGGGATTTGATTTAATATTTTCCATTCCATCACAACCATTTCTGTTTTAAAACAGTTTATTTTTATTTTTAATCACTGTTCTCTGAAAATAAATGTCGGTTGGTTGCCTGACTTACATACGTGTTTACACATAACAAATAGTTAAGGATTAAAAACATATAATTCATCAACATCAATGTGGCAGAACACAAAATTAGTTTTAATATCGCCGGATATGGAAAGAGTAAATATCATTATAACAAATGTCATTTGAGACACATACACACACTTACGTATACAGACTACTTTATCAAACATAAGCAGAACAGCCTAACCCGCCAAAGTACCCGTCGTCGTCATCATCAGAAACAAAACCACAATATAATGACATCAAACAACAGCAGCTACAACAGCAACAACAATGGCTACAAAAATGTAAAAATAACATATGCCACATTAAATCTTAATAGTTAAAGTTCCGTTCCCCTTCATCAAAGCCCTTCTTCACGAGCGTGTTTACCCTGACATTTACTTAAGTATCAGGGCCAGTTTTATATGTTAGATGATATTCAACACACATACAGAACTACTAACAAATTATTAAGGGATAATTTTGCTGAGACGGAAACCTCTTGAAAAAGTCAAACCATCGAAAAAAAAACAAGAATGGAAACTGTTGATACCAGAAAATCTGGCAAAAGCCAATCCTTGCGAATAGCCAGTAGTACTACAAACCCACCAAAAACCATGTCTGTGTCACACAGAAATACAGCAACAAAAAATAATCCCATTTAATAACAACAAATACCACTCCTAAAGACTTAACACGCACACACACAGCAATACACAAAGTCCCCCAAAAAGTCCGTCGGTCGGTCGGTCGGTCGGTCGGACACACGCCAAGCACACAATTGCACACTGATGGAATTTTGAAAATGAAATCTGTTTTTGAATGTCCTTTCTCTTTCATAACTGAGTACGTTCATTTTGATTTTATTTAATTTTTTCTTTTATTCTATTTTTTTTTTTTTTTTTTTTTTGGTTCGCTTCCTACGTTCGCTCGTTTTTTGTTTGTTATTTTTTGGTCTACTGGATTTAAGTAAATATTATTAATAAAAGTGTTCTAAGTATGTGTTTAGCATAGAAAATATTATGGTTTTTGAATTGTATTTAATTTGCCATTCACCCGAACCACCCATAACAATGTGGTTGGTGTTGGGGTATTTTTTTCGCTTTACTTACAGATGGACGCATGGGTTTGTCAATTCTACCGATAGCAGCTCTCTTAACCGGCACACTTTTCACTGTGGGTATTGCTGTATTATTTGTTGTTGTCGTAGCCGTTCGCAAGCGACGCTGTCAGGGTGGCCGTAACATGTGCGATGACAAGGATAAACATTTAGGTATGTATGGATGGGTGTATAATATTTTTTCGGGAAAGTTTTTTTTTTTTGTTATTCCCATGGTCTTGATACGTTTGATGTTGGTAAAGTGGCGAAGTCAGTTTGTATTTTTCGGTATATATTTACCATAAGCCGCCGTTTAAAGTATGACCATATATCTGGTCATGGTCTTGTTAGAAGCTTTTAGTTATACTGACGAAATTGTTCAAACTTTGTTAGTCGGAGTTGGTAAATCAGAGGAATGTAGATTTTTTTTTTGAAAGATGGAAGTAGAATAAGGAAACCGTTCGGAAATTAATAAAAAATTAAAATAAGTAGTCGAATCTTAAACCAATTAGGGAAGTTAATCAGTTAATTTACGGAACTATAATCATGTCCAAAATTTTGAGGTGGTGGAACATACGTACATGTATAAAAACCTTTTCGTTCCATTAGTTAGACAAATTCGTAGAACCAGTAAATTATCAAATTGAGTCCTATAAATTCTATGCTTAGTTCGGACGCATATAAACAACTTTTTATTATTTTTTCATTAAATAGAGGTGGTTATAGGCGCAGTAAATTTTTAAATAAGGTCCTATATAACATTTATAATAATCTGGACCTGTATTTAAAATTTTTGGCAATAACAGCTGTAATTTCTAGGAATTCGAAATGTAAAATCACAACCACTTTGACTGGATCTTACAAATACTAATATTGGTACCTGACATTTTTTATGAGTTCTTTGTCAAAACTCTTCTAAATCTTTAAACTTTTACTTATTTCGAATATGTGAAAAATGTCCCGTTTATTGAAATTTTGGATTGTCAAATGATAACTAATTCGATTACAAAATGTGGATAAAATCACGATGTTCGGAATGGCAATAAAAATGGTGCCAAGTGATCCCTGGCGCCATCTTCTCCTTTTATTGAAGAAGAATCGCTTCGTAGTCAGTTTTATTCGGCAAAACTAGTCATACTCTCCACCATGAGATGGATATCCAAAATATATAAATTAATCGAGACTTTTCAAATGTCCACACTAAATAAGCAAGGGCCCTAACCATTGAGACGTTTTTTCTAGGCAACGTTAGATGGCAGTACCATTAACCGGGACAGACTACAACAGACCAATCAACAATTTAGGTGAAACATTAAAATGGGGGGTTGGAGGAAGAAAAGTTCTTTCAAAGTGATTTTCAAATATTTTTAAAAATAACAATAAATGCCACTCACGCTGATAAACTGGCCAAGTGTCGACTATTCCGCTAGAGCAACTTAGGAGGCAATTCTATGTGTTGCTGAACTTTTTATATTCTCCACCATGAGATTGATATACAAAATACTTGATTGATTTGATTTGTACTTTTCAAATGGCGGCACTAAATAAGCAGGAACCCGAACCACTGTACAAAATTCATAGAGTCGTTATTTCTAGGCAACAGTAGAGGGCAGCCCCCGAACACCTAGGCTACAGTGAAAGAAATGTTATTTTAAGTGGAGATGGATATTCAGAATACTTCATTTTATCGGGACATTTCAAATTGCAGCACTAAATTAGCAAGGACTCGAACCGCTGCACAAATTCAAGAAGTTGTTATTTCTACGCAACTGTAGATGACAGACCAAACACCTAGGGCAGGCAACAGCAGACCAATTATTTTGCTGAAATATAAAAGTGGGGGCTGGCGTACTTAATCGGGTCCAAATCCTAGTGTAGGAAGAAGAAAAAGCATAGACCAGAACTACTACACAAAATTCAAGGATAGGTTGTTTCCACGCAACGACAGATGGCATCTCCATATTATAAGACTGGCTATAGCAGACCAATCATCGACTTAGCTGGAATATAAATGTGGGGGTGGCGTTTTTCAATGGATAGTGTGTTATAATACAAACCGATGGATCTCTGTTTCGAGTACCAGTGAGGAAACAAATTATTACTAAGTGGTTTTGGACTATTTATAGAAACAGGCTTACATCTCCACCAGATAAAATGCATCAGGAACCCCTTGACATTATAATAACCAAATTCTGCACCAAAATATAGCGCCACCCAGAGGAGAATGGCAACACTAAATGAGTAAGGGACCGAACCAATGCACAAAATTTAGGGATGTGTTATTTCTAGACAATAATAGAGGGGCAACCCATCACCTCGACAGGAAACTACAGACTAATCATATACAAAGCTTAAAATATAAAATAGGGGGTAGCGTAGTCAAACTACAAACCGATGGGTCTTGCTAGCGGAGGAAGAACAGGAAAATAAGCTTACGTCCCTCTGCAAATGAAATGCATCCAAAGCCCACTGATATTCTAATTGCCATATGAGAAGAACAAAAAATAAAAATAATAGGAGAGAGAGCCACCCAGAAGAGAATGGCAACACTAAATGAGAAAAGACCCGAACCACTACACACAATTTTAGGATGTGTTGTATCTCGTCAATCATTGATGGGCACCCATCACCTGGACAGAAACTGCAGACCAATCATCTACATAGCTGAAATATAAAGTGGGGGAAACTCCCAGCGGAGGAAAAGTTATTTCAAAGTTAATACACAAAAACCCCAAACACTACAAACATTTAAAAAAGCGTTGTTTCTATGGAACGGTAGATGTCAGCCCCAGCACCAAGTGGGTGAGGTTAGTTCAGTGGATAGTTTGTCAAGCAGAAGGAAAATTTTTCTCAAAGTAATTCGAATATTTGTAAAAATAATCACCAAACATTCTCTATATAAAATGCATCCAAAGATTCTGTGATTCTAATGACCAACTTCCGCATCATGAGAATAGCACAAACATGGAATGACAGAAGATAGTCATCCAAAGGAAATTGCAACACTAAATAAGCAGGGAGCCGAACCAATACAAAAATTGAAGCATGCGTTGTTTCTATGCAACAATAGATGGCAGGACAGGCTATGGCAGTCCAATTATCAACTTAGTTGGAATATAACAATGAAATTATAACGAAGTTACAGAAAAAATATCGAAATTGTGCTGTCAAAATGTTTTTCACCCACAAAAAACCCGAAATAAAAAACTGCAGCCAGTTTTTCATTTCCAAAGGTCGAAAATTGGTCTGTACCGTTTTATGGAAGATATACCAAATCGTGGACCAATATATTAAAGCATGCGTTGTTTCTATGCAACAATAGATGGCAGGACAGGCTATGGCAGTTCAATTATCAACTTAGCTGGAATATAACAATAAAATTATAAGAAAGCTATGACGGCAATGCCAATGTTACAAAGGGAAGTAACAGAAAAAATATCGAAATTGTACTATCAAAATGTTTTTCACCCACAAAAAAACCCGAAATGAAAAACTGCAGCCAGTTTTTCATTTCCAAAGTTCGAAAATGGGTCTGTACCGTTTTAAGGAAGATATACCAAATCGTGGACCAAACACTCGAGGAGTTGTAGTAATGTGTGTTAAAAATGTATAATCTTTGTTTTAAATATTTGGATATTGTTCTTATTTTAAAAGTCAGACGGATGGACGTAGTTAAGTCGACATATAACTTTATTCTAATTAAAACTTCGTATATTTTCTGGAGTTTCCGCTGAATATTTCGAAGTATTGCACACCAAATGGTAAATACAATTTACGCTCCATCTTATGATGGAGGACACAAAAACGAAGAGGAATAATAATGCAATGTCATTTCTCAAACATCGGATCAAATCAGGGCCTTTTAGTCGGACAAAACATAAAATCTATATTTTAACCGTAGTACAGCCCTAACTAGACATCCAATGCCTGTTGAAGCATTCAAAACACCATGTTTTGCAAGTATCGCATAAAAAGTTCTATGCTAGAGCAACAAAACAATAATAAAGAGTTGAATTTTTATTATTAGACCAGGAGCAAAAAAATATTTGTATTATTTTTTAAACACGTTCAAATATTGGTACTTCATACACCAAATGTTGGACCTACCTGTTACCCATTGATCTGTATACAAAATTTCGTTACCAGTTTTCAACAACAATTTTGTTTGTACCAGATAAAACACAACACCGAAAAAATTCCAATATTTCTCTATGATTTTATTTACATTTTTTAACTGTTAACAATTTTGTGCGCGTTTTATTCTTGTTTTTTCTCCAAACAATTTTCTAAAATGTTTTATTTTTTGTTTAATTTTTTTCTACAGGAATGGATGTTACTGTGACAGCACCACTGGAGACTGGTCCGGGCCATCAGCGGCTAGTTGTTGCCTATACCCTAAAACAAGGCATTGAAAAGCAACCGGATATATTGAGTGCACAAAAAAATACAACAGGCAGCGTGACTTCATCACCAATGGGAAATCGACCAAGCGGTGGCATTTTTATAGATACGAATACCAGCAATGGCGGTGTAGGCTCTAAGGCTGGCAATTACACGGGCAATGGTGGTGTGGGCAATAGCACAACAACAGGAAACTATGTAAGTTTAAATTAAAAAAAAAATAGAATAGGGAGGCAAAATATGCAATTTTTTAACTAAGGGGTTTTTTGGGAAGATTAAAAGCTTGACTAACAAACGTGCTAGGCAACAGCATTACTTTGCTGCCAAACAAAACCAGGGGATTTGAATATTAAAACAAATATTTAGAATGCGAAATATTAAATAAAATTTTGTTTTCAACACAAAAGTAAATAACCGTTATGTATTTCTTTCTCTCCTCTCTCCCCCTCTTCAGGATTCGCCAACAATGAATTACAATGATGCTTCAGCCACCGATCCATTACAACAGCAACTCAATAGCCCTCCTTCACAATCGAGCACACTGAAATTGGGCTCGGATAGCAACAGGAAGCCATATCAAACCCCACCACTACTATACGATGCTCTCAATCGTCATGATATCTCACGTTATGACCCACTGCCATTGGCCATGAATTATGGGGGAAGTAATACCACATTAAGTTCCGGCGGTAGTGCTGGCAACCACTCGCTAACCAACAATGCAACCACATCACTTATGCAGAGCAACCTCAGCAATGGTCACTACAGCAGCAACAACAGTAATCATCATCACCATCACACATTGCCGCATCCAACAACGATGGCCATGCAACAACAACAGCAGCAGCAATTGGCATCGAGCGCCACACATCAAGGCATGGGTACGGAGAAGCTATCAATAGCTGATTATCTTACGGCCAGTAGTCTAATTGATTACAATCTGAGTAAAGCTGCCACGGGGATGTTGAGTAACACCATTGCCGGTGCTGCTGGTGGTGGCGGCGTTGGTATTGGTACCAACAGTGGCAGTGGTTCTTCCAATTCAATTATGGGCCATATGACCCTGCCCAAAGGCTTGGGCTTAGGCTCCATTATGGGCGGCGGTGGTGGTGGTGGAGTTGGTAGCACAAATCAACCAGTCACTGCCGCAGCAGTTGCATCGGTTGCAACTGCATCATCAACTACGCCAAACTCGACTATAACACCTTCATCTTCCAGCAATTTGGCCATAACACAAAAAACCAACACTAACCGTAATCATATTATAACGGATACCCTACCGGGCCCCGAAAGTTGTGTTTAAATTTGTAAGCTATAAAACGAAAAATAGAAAAACAACAAATACATAAATTTAGACAAAAGCTCCGCCTCCTACTCTAGTATAGAGACAAATTTTAAAATTTCCAATTTCATTTGAATGAAAAAACTCCCCAAATACAAAAACTTGACGAAACACAAATGACGACGAACAATGAAAATATACATATATAGATACAGATGAACTAGATATACATATATGTGTGTAAATATGTTTTAAGAAACAAGACTGCAGTAAACTAAATTAAATAAATAATATAATAATTTCGTAAATATAAACTAACTATAATTAAATAAATGAAAGCAAAAAAAAGAAAGATGTGAAAAATGAGAAAAAATTATAAAAAAGAAAAAAACAAAATTGTATAAGGAAGGAAAACAAATGTTAGATCAATGAATTTTATGTAAGGGAAACCAAATATTCCTATATTAAATAATTGTAGTTTTTTAAAAATAACATAACAAAAAAACATTTAGTGTTAAGAACTGAAGGATAATGATATGATGATGAGAAGTTAGCTTGAAAGTAAAATAAATTTTTTTCGCTGCCAAGCAGGGTGTATAATCAAATATAAATTTTAGTTGTATAGAGTGTAATATTCTATAAATTACTGGAAAGTCATGTTCGAATCAAAATCATGTTCAGAGTTTTCCAACTTACTATTTCGTTTACCATAAAATAACTTCAGAATCTTTAAAAATGTATCTTCCATTCATGTTCATTTCTAGTTAAAGAAAAAAAAACAGGGTGCCAAGACTATATTTTTCTTCGACAGCAAGGCATTTGTACGAATTGCCTAGGTAGTAATATGCATTCCACAAAATATCCTTCCTATAGGAGAGCTGCATGTAATTTTCTTCGTATAGTAGAGTTGGAGGTATTTTTCTTCATATAGGAGAGCTGTAGGTATTCCACTTCCAGTGGAAGAGCTGTAGGTATTCCTTTTCCTGTGGAAGAGCTGCAGGTATTCTTTTTACGGAAGTCCTGGAGGTATTCTTTTTCCCATAGGATAGCTGCATTTAATTTTCTTCTTATAGGAAAGCTGGAGGTATTTTCCTTCCTTTAGGAGAGCTGGAGGAATTATTCTTTCTATAGGAGAGCTGGAGGCATTCTTGTTCCTATAGAAGGGCTGGAGGTCTTCCTATTCCTAGAGGAAACTGTAGGTATTCTTCTTCCTGTGGAAGCGCTCCATGTATTTTTCTTCCTATAGGAGAACGGGATGACTTCTTCTACATCGAGGAGAACTGTACGTATTCTTCTTTCTGTGGAAGAGTTGCATGCATTATTCTTCCTTTGAAAGAGCTGCAGATATTCTGCTTCCTTTGAAAGAGCTGGGGGTATTCTTCTTCCTATGGGAAAGCTGGACGTATTTTCGTCATATAAGAGAGCTCGTGTGGAAGAGTTGCAGGTATTCTTCCTCTTGCAGAAGCGCTGCAGGTATTCCTCTTCCTATGGATGAGCTGTAGGTATTATTCTTCCTTTGAAAAAACTGGAGGAGTCTTCTTCCTGCGGAAGAATTACAAGTATTCTGATTCCTGTGGAAGAGCTGCAGGTATTCTTTGACAACGGCTTATGATATACGGCGACTATGAAAGATATAAGAAGATGGCCAACAATGAACCCAACCCAATGACTTATTTTTGTTTTAGTGATCATAAATTTTCAACGACCATGTTAAAGCATTCCAAAAAAACCTTAATTTACAAATATCTCAATCTGAATAAAAAAAACTTGTCCACAGTTTTTAGAGCGCATAAAAAGTTGTATGCTGGAATACACTTTGAAAAGCAACAGAACCATAATAAATAGTCGTATTTTCTTTAATAGACCAAAAATATATATAGCAGCCCTCGAAGCTGAAAAATGTCTCTAAAATGTATTACAAACCTAAAAAGCTTGGTATTTTTTATCCCAAATATTGCTCTTTATGCACAATTTCATTACCAGTTTTCAACAATATTAGACATAACACAAGTTATTCAAAAAAATTACGATATTTCTATTTTCTATGATTTTTTTTTTTTTGCTTTTTTTAACCTATTAACAATTATGTGTGCGTTTTATAAAATGGCCAAAAACTATCACATTCATCTGATTTTGATACAAACTTGTAGGTATTTTCTCAAGCAGCAGCTTGGGGTTATTAACGTGGAAATGTTTCTGTTAATAGGCTTTTAAACTTCCAAAAGCCCAAATGGCCTATTTATAGACAAAAAAGTAGGAATCTACAGTAAGAACTGTAGAAAATATATAAAAATGTAGCCTGAGCTTTATATGGGCTCTATGTCAAAACATGAACCAACGTGGACAATTCTCTGTGAAAATTAACGCTACTGAATCAAGATAATGTTCATAGGACCATTAAAATACATAAATGGTGAAGAGACTGCGGCAAAAATGTATTCTACATTGAGCAATTTTTGTCATAGGTTTAAAAACGCGGTTAGAACTATACAAAATATCTAAAATAGTTGCAGGTCCTTTATGGACCCTTTCTACGACCATTAAAATACATACAAACGGAGAAGTATTTTATGGAGGCTATATCAACATATAGGCCTATAAACTAAAAATATTCTGCAAATATCCTAAAGATAACTATATAAGGTGGGCAAAATACGAAGAGCTATGGGAAATGACAGCATTATATCAATGAAGATCCATGTCTTCATTGATATAATGCTGTCATGAGGTATGTTGTCCCTTGAAAACCCTATGTACTCATGGAACAATTACAAAGTATCAGTCAGTGTTGCCGACAGATATATACCCTCAGTCACAGGTTTTATTTCACTTTATATGTGATATGTGTTTTTCATCAAAGATTTGACCATCTGTGGAGAGGTAACAGAAGAGGATAGCCTATAGACCCGATTTTCGGATTTAAAGTAGTTTGGTAAATATTACGATGTACAGACAGTGAATTAAACCGCTTATTCAATTCGCTTCAAAATAAATTTACAGGTTTGTAAAATGTTGTCCTTTTTGTGAGTCAGAAGAAGATAATATTTATATGTACAGTTTGAATGAAATTTGGACATATACATATTTCGCTTTATATTAAATTAACAAATTTTCAAAAGTTGTAAGCTTTGTGAAGGATGTACTAGAAAGAGGTGGAACGATTGGATAGTCCGTTCGCATGATATTACAAAATCAGTTCTCCGCAAAATGTTAAACATTTGGTGTGGGAGATACCAGAAGGATTGGATCGATATGTCCCATCTTCGAACTCGATAAAAGCTTCAAAATTTATTGAATAAAACCGCTTACCCTTGGAGAGTTCTCGTGCGCACTATTTAAACTGACACATAAACGGACGAACATCTGTAAATCGATACCAAATTGTCTGAAATAAACATGGGATCTAAAGCCAATATTTCGATGGGGCACATTTTTGCAGTAAAAAGGGGTATACAACATGGCCGATCAGGAAAAGGCTACAACATCCTTTAAATTTAATAAAAACAAATGTTGTCGATATTTACAATATCTTTTAACTTATACATAATGATAATTTTCTCTTATATAACATAAGATTATATATGTGTTGTCAATGTGGTATTAAACTTTAAAGTTCCCTCGAACCATTTGTGAAAAAATTATGAAAATCGGTTAAGTAATCGCTGAGTTATTTGCATTTGAATTCAACCACGTTCCGATATACCCCTACTGTTCGGTGCTGGGTGCCTATTACCTGAGAATTAAAAACAACTTAAATTTCGATCTTATAAAAATGGAAATAATTTTTTTTTCATAATAGCTACTGTGTATGTATGCAAAGTTGTGTGTTACATTAAATGTATGAATAAAAATATAACCTTTTTAATTTAAATATAGGCAAACCAGCAGCCATTATGAAAGAAAATTACCGACTTTTAAAAATCCATTTTTGTGTGGTTTTTCATTTTCAGGTAATAGGTGCCCAGCATCGAACAGTAGGTATATTTCGGAACATCGTTGAATTCAAATGTAAATAACTCGGCGACCACTTAATCGATTTTCATAAATTTTGAACCAATGGATAGGCGAATTTCTATTGATTTATTCCACATTGACAAGATATAAAATAAACTAATGTTATATAAGAAAAAATAAGCATTTTGTGAAAGTTCAAAGATGTTCATAATATTGACTACCTTTTTGGTAAAATGCAAACAAAGTACACACTATCTCGGTTCGATTTACACGATAGTTTGCATGGCGCATTGAATTTCGGCCATTTTTTATATCCTTCGTCTTATGATTAATGAGGGTATATACAACTTTTTACGACAAAAATCTGCCTCACGAACTATTGTTTTTAGACCGCAAGTTTCTTTGGAACAAAACAGTTTCAGACAATTTGAAGTTGATTTACAAATGTAATTCCGTATAAATTGCAAACTATAGGTTGGGGGTACATATCTGTCGACAGCATCTGAACTGACAGACACTTTCTTACTTGTTATTTAACCATCTTTGAAATTTAAAAAAAGGTTCCAAAACTCCCCTCGTAGTATCTTTGTTTTACTTATTTTTAAACAAATTTCGAAAGTTAAATACCTTCTAATCTCTCCTACAAATTATATTCTCGATGCTCGTTTTCACATAGAGAACATTTTAGAGATTTTATATAAATCCGAATTTTCGCCTATAGTTTGTGGACGTTTCAGATCGAAGATCATTGATACCTCAATATATAGAGAATATTTTAGAAGTCTAGAAGTATAGAAAAATTTATTTTCAGAGAAGAATCTAGGGGTCTTATATAACAGAAAAAAAGCTCAAAGGAGAGAATTATTGCCAGTGCTATATAGAGGATCCTTCATAACTTTCAAATTAAATTTTTTCTTTGCAACCAAATTTTCCCATTTGATTATACACCCCCAAATGGTTAAATCGACGTTCCATAAGCGTACATTATTTGAAAGAAAAGCAACAATGAAACAAAAAACAATATTTGAAATTGTACTCCACTAGAAATAGGATTAAATTAAACCAAAACAAAGAAAAAACCGAAAAGCAAATGAATGTATAGAAAAATTGATGTTTATTATTATAACTATTTTGTTTCCTCCCAGTTTTTGTACAATAAATTATATATTATATAGGTATATAGGCAAGTAAACCATTATCCATTATATTATTTAAAAATGCATATACATAAATATATTATAAATATATACATAGTAAAAATATTGATTATATTTCTTGTTTTGTTGGAAACACAAATAAACCTCTTTTGTTGTTAAATCAAATTTTGTACAAAAAGGAAAAAAACAAATACTATTAATAATAGATTCTAGTTACCAAAAAAGCTATAAATAAAAAACCCCAAACTAGTTGTAATAATATCCATAAACAAAATTACATATATATATATAACATATGTATGTATTTACATTTAGAATAAATATATAGTATACCCTCTAAGTAATTATAGCATTTAAGCATATCTATGTTTGTTGTAATGACATATCTCTGCTAAGTTGTGAAAAGTGTAATGTTATAAATATTATCAATAAGAAAATATAAAATAAATTAAATGAAATTAAAAAAAGAAAAACACACAAATAAACGTTATAAATATGTATTGTACATATCTATAGACATATCCCAAATCTATTTCTGTTTTTATATTTCCTACTTCGATTTTTTTTACCATGGTAATTGGTATACCCTACTTTTGAGTTTGTTATTCTATTAGAAAATCTGTTTTGAATTTTCGAAAATAAAATTTAAACAATAAATGTAAGTTATTATGAAGAAATGTTGGTTATAATTTCCTGGGAAAATTGCTATGAAAATTCATGGGTGACTAATGTATAGATTTTTTACTTCCCTTAGCCTCTCGTCGGGACTTCTATAGGTATTATGTGAAAAATAATCATAATTTAAATTAAGGGAACTCCCCCATTCCCGATTTTAATTTTTCAAGATTTTCAATGGGCTGGTAAATCAATACCAATGCTTGTTTAGGTTTGTAACTTTGCACATATATATTTGAAGATTTAAAAGAGAAGAAAAATAATTTACAAAAAAAAATTTTGTTATTGTTTTTTTGTTGTTTTTTTTTTTTTTTTTTTTTTTTGTAATTAAAGAAAAGTCATTATTTTCGATGGCGGGCATGATAACTCCTCACTACATCATCGGAATCCGAAAATTCCAACGGTGTTAGAAAGAGTACATGTCTGGCTATCGTATGAACTAGGATTATTGAATTCGCTCATAATTTAACAAAATGGTGGACCTTTGAAAAAATATTTTTGGAAAATCGCCGATTTTTTACCAAAACCAAAGTCAAAAAATAAGGAAGATCTTCACCGATTGGCTTTATCCTAGTTCATACGATTTCTACACACTCACAGAGAAACATGTAACCAGTAAGAAAAGTAGTAAAGTCGGACGGGGCCGACTATATATACCCTTCACCACTTTGGGTATATTCAACAGATGGGATCCTAACAGACGTCGCATTTTTGAAGGACCATTAACATGAAATTAAACATGTCATTCTGCAACCTATATTAAATTTTGATCAGATATAGAGTTGCTTCTTACAATGGGACAAAATTATGTAAATAAATTTAAAGCAAAATATCGAAATCTAAACCGATTTCATCGAAACTTGTCACATGTTCAGCCACATTTTGAGTTCTTCATTTACTTATAAATCCACATTTGCATAGCGTACTGAATTTCGTGCAATGGAAGGATATATAGGGACTTTGGTGCACCATTTACCAAAAATCGGGCGAAACTATATATGGGAGCTATATCTAAATCTGAACCGATTTTCACGAAACTTGGCACACTCCATTCTAGACTTAATTCCGTGCGCTATACCAAAATTCGTGCAAATCCAAAGATTTTTAGGGACTTCGGTGCACCATTTACCAAAAATCGGGCGAAACTATATATGGGAGCTATATCTAAATCTGAACCGATTTTCACGAAACTTGGCACACATCATTATAGACTTAATTCAGTACGCTATGCAAAAATTCGTGCAAATCGAGACTTCTTGAGATTTTCATTTGAAATTTTGTAGGGACATTCTTTAATTAGTGTAGATTCGAATTATATCAACAAAATTTTTGACCCCGAGAATGGGGGGTCCCCTTAAACTGAGAAAGCGATGTATAGAGATACTCTTAATCGAAAAGACATCAAATATTGTATTGTAGATCGTAGTCTGGAGGTGTGGGACAAGCTAATTCAAAGAACTTAAATTTCAGCAACATAATACATATATTGATACAGGTTGAAGGCCATTTAGTTATTCATTAACATTTCTCATAAACTACAATCTCTTCATAATCTACGATTCATACAAAAATAAGTTTTAGTTTTATTTGGGTATGGATAACAATTGAAAAGGGCAATGAAAACACACGAATATCAATTTCTTGTCCTTGTGGACACCAACTAAACGGTATAAGATATAGCAAAGTTCTTAAAAGGTATGATGGTATCTTGATCAAAATAATATTATAATTCGATATAGATCGCAAAATTTAAGATAGAGCTTTTAAATGTTTCTACACTCCTTAAGGATCCGCTCTGAAAACGGAATATGTCGAATAACCCCTCATGGGCCAATGGCAGTTTTCTGAGGCAACAAATCACAGGAAACAGACGTTTCAAATTCACATCGTAATACTTCTTTCCAACTTAAATCATGTTCGAAGATGGGACCTATCGGTCCACTACTACTATTTCATACATCATAAAAAACATCAGTTATCTATCAAAACGTCGACTTTTCGAGTGATCTTATTTGTTTGGGGTATAGCACAGCCTGTCCAAATCGGCTATACTGTTTTGTTTACATTTAACAAAAAAATTGGTTGATATTTTCAATATCTTTTGAACTTTCACATAATGCTAATTTTCTTTTACATATAATTTATTTTTTATGTATTGTCAAAGTAGAATAAAACTCTAGAATTTCCTCTACCCATTGGTTCAAAAGTTATGAAAATCGGTTTAGTAGTCGCTGAGTTATTTGCATTTCAATTCAACGATGTTCCGAAATGTTCGCTGTTCGCTGCTGGGCGCCTATTACCTGAAAATGAAAAACCACACAAAAATGGATTTTTAAAAACGACAATTTCTTTCGTACTGACTGTTGGGTTGTTTAAAAATATAGCATACTTTCAGGTCATACACAGTCTGTATGTAGTCACTACATACAGACTGTTGACTACATTGCAGTGATATGTGTTTGATTGTTTTTATACCCTTCACCACACTGTGGTACAGGGTATTATGTCTTTGTGCATATGTTTGTAACAGGCAAAAATAATCGAGATAGACACATGGTTCCTTTTGAGAATATGCATAGAATCACTTTCTAAGTCGATTTATGCATGTCCGTCTGTCCGTCTGTCCATGTTAAATTGTAAACAAAGTACAGGTCGCATGTATGATCCGAATTGGATGAAATTTGGCACAGCTCATTTGTTTGGCCCACGGACGAACCCTATTGAAATTGGGAAAAATCGGTCCAGATTTAGATATAGCTCCCATATATATTTTCGTCCGATTTAAGGTAAATCGTGCACCAAAGTCCCTAAATATCTTTCGATTTGCACGAAATTTGGCACAGCGTGCTGAATCAGGCCTAGAATGATGTGTGTTATGTTTCGTCACAATCGGTTCAGATTTAGATATAGCTCCCACATATAGTTTCGCCCGATTTTAGGTAAATGGTGCACCAAAGTCCCTGAAAATCATTTGATTTACACGAAGTTTGGCATAGCGTATTGAATTAAGACTAGAATGACGTGTGCTAAGTTTCGTGAAAATCGGTTCAGATTTAGATATAGCTCCCATATATAGCTTCACCCTATTTAAGGTAAATGGTGTACCAAAGTCCTTATATAGCTTTCGATTTGCACGAAATTTGGTATAGCCTACTGAATAAGGTCTAGAATGATGTGTGCTAAGTTTCGTGAAAATCGGTTCAGATTTAGATATAGCTCCCATATATAGTTTCGCCCGATTTTAGGTAAATGGTGCACCAAAGTCCCTGAAAATCATTTGATTTACACGAATTTTGGCATAGCGTATTGAATTAAGACTAGAATGACGTGTGCTAAGTTTCGTGAAAATCGGTTCAGATTTAGATATAGCTCCCATATATAGCTTCACCCTATTTAAGGTAAATGGTGTACCAAAGTCCCTATATAGCTTTCGATTTGCACGAAATTTGGTATAGCCTACTGAATAAGGTCTAGAATGATGTGTGCTAAGTTTCGTGAAAATCGGTTCAGAGTTAGATATAGCTACCATATATATCTTCGTCCGATTTAAGGTAAATGGGGTACCAAAGTCCCTATATATTTTTCGATTTGCAAGAAATTTGCTATAGCCTACTGAATTAGGTCTAGAATGATGTGTGCTAAGTTTCGTGAAAATCGATTCAGATTTAGATATAGCTCCCATATATATTTTCGTCCGATTTCAGGTAAATGGTATACCAAAGTCCCTATATTTCCTTCGATTTGCACGAAATTTGGAATTGCGTACTGGATTGAGTCTAAAATGATGTGTGTAAAATTTCTTGAAAATCGGTTCAGATTTAGATATAGCTCCCATATAGTTTCGCCCGATTTTAGGTAAATGGTGCACCAAAGTCCCTGAAAACCATTCGTTCTGCACGAATTTTGGCATAGCCTACTGAATTAAGTCTAGAATAACATGTGCTAAGTTTCGTGAAAATCGGTTCAGATTTAGATATAGCTCCCATATATAGTTTCGCCCGATTTAAGGTAAATGGTGTGCCAAAGTCCCTACATATCTTCCGATTTGCACGAAATTTGGTATAGCGTTCTGGAATGAGTCTAGAATGATATGTGTAAATTTTCTTGAAAATCGGTTCAGATTTAGATATAGCTCCCATATATAGTTTCGACCGATTTTAGGTAAATGGTACGCCAAAGTCCCTATATATCTTCCGATTTGCACCATCGATGGTGCACCGAAATCCTCATGTTTGTAAAATTGACATGAAATTTTGCACAACGTACAAATTTGAGCATTTTTATATTTGCTTTGAATCGATTTACATAATTTTGTCCCATTGTAACAATCGAATGGCATGTTTATCGATTGATCTAAGTCGGTTCACATTTAGATAAATGTCACATATTTTAGTTCATCCAATTTCATGTTAATGGCCCTTCTGTTAGGATGCATTCGTTTAATATACCCATAGTGGTGAAGGGTATCATATAGTCGGCCCCGTCCGACTTGACTACTTTCCTTACTGGTTTATGCATACATTTTACACACATACTTTACATACATACACAGTAGCTATTATGAAGAAAACAAATTATTTTCATTTTTAAAAGACCGAAATTTATGTGATTTTCTATTTTCAGGTAATAGGTACCCAGCACTGAACAACAGTAGGTGTGTTTCGAAACATCGTTGAATTCAAATGCAAATAACTCAGCGGCTACTCAACCGATTTTCATAATTTTTGCACAGGTGGTTCCAGGGAAATGTAAAGTTTTATTCCATACTGACAATGCATATATAAACTTATGTTATAAAAGTGAAAATTAGCATTATGTCATAACTTAAATATATTAGGTTAGGGAAAAGTAAATCCATTATTTTTTTCGGCAGATGGCTGTACTAATAGATTTCTCGTAAGGTATCGATCAAACAATTTATGCTCTTTGGAATGGTGACATTTCGCAATAAAAAATATTTTGCTGTTTTTTGTATGGTGCATTCAGTTGGGAGTCACAGGTTGTTAAAAATGAAAGTGAACTTTTTACAGTTTTTCTTTGACAAAGGCAAAAATTAAAGCTAAACGGCTAAAATTGTGAATGGTGTTTATGGTTCCGATACTATAACAGTCAATTATGTGCAAATTTGTTTCGTAGATTCTGTTCAGGAATTTTTGATGTTAAATATGTACCTCGCACAGGTTGCTAAAATCGGAGAAGTGGTTGAAGCTGACCTTTAAAGTGGCAACAAATCATACAACAAAACGGTGCATATTTGGCTCAAATAGTACATTCCAAAGCATGTTAAATAAAGTCCTATAGTTCATATAAAAATAATGGATTTCAATTTCTCCAACCTAATCTTTTAAATATCGACTATTTGTTTGTTAGATGTAAACAAAGTAGACACTATATTTGTTCAATTTATACGAAATTAGGTATAGTGTACAAAAAATACCATAATTGGATTTTTTATTAAATTGATGTATATTTACTTATTGTACATGTCTTTATCAAAATCTCAATTTCTAGAAAAAGTGGACTTATTGCCTTCCACGTTAAGTCAATGAATAATAAATCCTTTAAATAATTCGAAGACCTCCGCAACCCATAAGATGGAGTTATAAATCTGTCGACAAACCGACTAATTATTGTTATACCCTACACAACTATGTTGTCAGGGTATTATAGCTTTGTGCAGCCCCAAATGTTTGTAACGCCGCGAAATATTGGTCCTAGACCCACCTTTAAGTATACCGATCGTCATATCTCGACTAGCTGAGTCGATCTAGACATGTGTGTCCGTCCGTCCGTCCGTCCGTCCGTCCGTCTGTCCATTATAATTTGTAAACACGATACAGGCCACAGTTATGGACCAAACTTCACGAAATTTTGCATGTAGGATGGGTTCTGGCCAATGAAGACCCCTATTGTTTTTGGAAAAGATCGGTTAATATTTAGGGGATGAAATGGACCAAAAACATTATTTTTGTCGGTTTTTCTGGTCGCTCCAGAGGCCGCAACTTATGGCCCAAACACCGCGAATTTTTGCATGGAGAAGGGGATCGGGCCAGATAAGCATGCATGTTTTGAAATTTCGGTATATTTGCGGGTCAAATGGACCCTGACTTTTGTGTGAAAAATGACAAAATTTGTATTCTATGGCATATATATTTACTCCTGGAGGATGTAGACCCCAGGAGTTGATAGCATATCCAAGAGGAGTGGTTTTCCTTTAAATTGATACCAAATATAGTGATGTATCTACTCAGATGTGGGAGTTACAGTCAAATATTTACATGTGCTTACGTATTCAGATATTATTTAGTAATCCATTACCACATTAAAGGGAGAAATATCGCGCTGATGGCTTTGAAATTTTTCATGAAGTTCCAGTTATGGTCAAGAACAACGCCTACAATTTTCGGTGATGATCAGATTAAAATTTTGGGATGAAATGGACCGAAAACATAATTTTTTGTGTGTTTTCGAGTAGAGTATAATCCGAAAATCACAACACACCCACCGTGAAGGTAATCTGGACAAGTAATTAGAAGGACTGTACAAGAGGGGGATGTACAAGACGGGGCAAATATCAGGAAATATTACTCAGACTCGGAATAAACATCCTCAGAAAGTTAGAGTTCGTGGTAGTTGTGTAGGGTATAGGTTCCAACTATCTGCTCCGCTCACTGGTTTTTTTTATACCCTCCACCATAGTATGGAGGGTATATTAATTTTGTCATTATGTTTGTAACTCATCGAAATATTCATTTCCGACCCTATAAAGTATATATATATATTCTTGATCAGGATAAAATTCTAAGACGATCTAGCCACGTCCGTCCGTCTGTTGTAATCACGCTATCTTCTGAAGGAATTGAGATAGGGTGCTGAAATTTTGCATAGGGGTGTCTTTTGTCTGCAGGCAGGTCAAGTTCGAAGATGGGATATATCGGTCCACGTTTAGGCATAGCTCCTATATAACAGTATTCGCCCCCTATTTTGGGGTAGTCCCCATATAACCCCCTTTTTATATTAAAATAGTTATCTGAATTGTTCCGCGTTTTGAGTTTGGTTCTAAGACTCTTTTGTAGTCATTTCAGCTGCGGAGGATAGAGAGATAAAAAATTAGAACGTAAGGTTCGATAATGAACTATAGCCGCATTTAGGCCTAGCCCTTGATTGGAGGAGTGGACCGATATTCCCCATCTTCGAATTTGAACTAAGCTTGGAAGAAATAATAAGATGGGCAAAGTTTGGATGCAGTCTAAATTTTCTGAAACGGATTTGGTCCAAAGAAACATGGGGTCTAAAACCAATATTTCGATGAGGCACATTTTTACCGTGTTAAAGTGTATACACCCTCATTAGCCATAAGGCTGAGGGTATAATTATCCATTAAAAATTTCTAAAATTTGTATTATGGTGTACATAATCCGTTTTTACATAATGTCTGTTTCCACTTTTGGTATGTTCCCTATATTTTCATTTCTAGTACCTGTCAATATATCTATTAACCGAAATAAAAATAGAGGCAACATCTCTTCTATATACCAAATTTCTTTTCATAGGACGATGTTTTTTTTAATATTTCTTCATTTATAGATATCCTTTTTTTTAAGGACTACCAAAGCTATTATGTAGAATTTGCGAAAATCAATTTGCTGATATGAGGCCGAAAATGTTGCTTCGAATTTCAATTTAAATACATGTTCTGGATGCCTGGTATGCTTGAGCAATTTCCGAAAGAAAATACCCACATCAAACATTGAGCCTGACTTCATTCACCATTCCTGCCTAACTGTATAATATTTAGTATCTAGTTCACTTTTTCTTCATGTATATTATTGATAATTTTTTTTAAAACAAATAAACAGATTTGAAAACATATACAAAACATGTATTATTTACTTATGGAGGTTTAAAAAATCTGTT
Source organism: Musca vetustissima (assembly GCF_032173495.1). Lineage (NCBI taxonomy): Eukaryota > Metazoa > Arthropoda > Insecta > Diptera > Muscidae > Musca > Musca vetustissima. The sequence goes on along the minus strand of NW_026878278.1, from coordinate 50,908 downwards.
AGTGGGGGTTCCCAGTACTTAATTGTAACGTCACATGTCTATTCTGGCTCCCAAACATTTTGTCAATTTTTGGGGGCAAATTTTGCAAAAATACCAGGCGCCCAGAATAAATGGCAAGTTGACCCAAAAAAAATGGAAAAAAATGATCTGGCAACACCCTAACCGCAAAAAAATCGAGCGCCTAAAAGTATGCTACAAATTTTGTCTTTTTTTAGTACGGCGTTGCCAGATGAAAATTTTATTTATTTTTTTTTGGCGGCCTACTTACTATTTTATTCTGGGCGCCTGGTATTTTTGTGAAATTTGCCCAAAAAATTGAAAAATTGTGACGTCATTACATCAATATATGTCGCACATGTATACTTACTGTATTTTTCCGGAAATAAAAACAAAAAAAATTTGTAGTTTTTTTTATAATTCTTTCATTTTTATTAAACATTCTTTGTAAAAAATATATACATACGTTTAAAAAAATATAAAATATAATATTTATTTTAATAAATAATTTTCTTAACAACTTAGCGTACTTATTAGGCCTCTAATGTATTGCAAGTATTCCTTGTGGAATGTTATGATTGAGAGAACAGGATAATTCCAAAGTACAAAATTATCGTTATAGGCAGGCCTGTCATATTTCCAACTTATTTGTAGATCGTCCTCTATTGTCATCATACGGAAATCCGAGAATATACTGTTGTCAATTGTATATGCCTGGAATGAAAAATAAAAAATAAAATAAAAAGTAAAACAGTGTCAGTCGGTGTTGCCGATAGATATATACACTCAGTCTATGTTTAGCGGTTTTATAATTTGTTTCAAATAAGGTATATGTTTTTATCGAAGACGTTTCAAATTTAATGTCGATCAAATCGTCAAAATTTTCACAATTTTTTGTTCAATTAACCGAGAAACCAATTATCCGATACCCGCTTAATTGAACTGTTTGTTCAATTACTGAAATCACGCATATCTAAATATCCAAATCCTAATCATAAATCAATATGCTATGCCAAATTTCGCAACAATATATAGGGAATTCGGTGCATCATTTACATAAAATCGGACGAAAATATATATGTGAGCTATATGTAATTTCAACCGATTTTTCTCAATTTCAATAGGGTTCGTCCTTGGGTCGGATTATAAAAGCGACATGTACTTTGTTTACAATTTAACATCAACAGACGTCCGTCCGTCTGGGCATGCATAAATCGACACAGAAAGTGATTCATATTCTCAAAAGGAACCATGGGTCTATAAAAACGTCAGATTATTTTTCAATAATAATGCAATTAACCGGTGAAAAATAAGAGGAAATTTATTTTTGATGACACGAATTTTGAACCAATTAAGGGGACCCCCCATTCTCGGTGTCAAAAAATTTTTTTGATTTAATTCGAATCTACTCTAATTCTAGAATGTTCCTACAAAATTTCAAGTGAAAATCTCAAGAACTCTTGAAGATATAGCCGATTTATTGTGTCAGCATCAAGTGACGGCTAAAGGGCTTTTCAAACTTTAAACGCGCTTTTCTCAAAACGAATGGCGGGCACGATAACTCAAAAACTAATAATCCAATCGGTTTCAAATTTTGACACGTTTCTCTGGGAGTGTGTAGCGCTCGTATGAACTAGGATAAAGCCAATCGGTGAAGATCTTCCTTATTTTTTAACATAGTTTGTGGTAAAAAATAAAATAGATTTTCCATAAAAATTTTTTCAAAGTTCCGCCATTTTGTTAATTGTTGTGTGAAGTCAATAATCCTAGATCATACGAGAGCCAGACATGTCCTCTCTCTAACACAGTTGGAATTTTCGAATTCCTATGTTCCAGTGAGGGGTTATCATGCCCGCCATCGAAAATATGGACTTTTCTTTGAACCCAAAAAACAACAACAAATTTTGGTAAATTATTTTTCTTCCTTGTTAAATCTTCAAATATATATGTGCCAAGTTACAAACCTTAACAAGAATTGGTATTCAGTTACCAGGTAAAATAAAATAAAATAACAGGGATTAATTATCTGAGGAAATTTACATGTGTTTTCGTATGCATCGCGTGGTTCAATTAAGCGGGGAAACCAATTAACCGTAGGGTCAATTAATCGAAAAATACTGTAGTAAGCTATTAATATACATTTAATTATTTCTGTATCGTTAGTTATTCAAAAGTTATGAAGACTCTAAAATACCGATGAATTTCTGTAAATTTGGGTAGATCCAAAACCCGATTATCCAAAAATTTAAAACTAATAATATTTTTGTTATAAAAATGATTTGATGGCCAAAGTTGATATGCGATTACCTATTCAAAAGTTATACCATTTTACGCTGGGCTTAAAAAAACCTGTGTGCCTGATTTCAAACATGCCCACCAATAGGTGGCGCTGACACTCGACTTAAATATGCATACCTTATTTCTTTTCGCCATAACTTTATTGCTATTGCAGATATTAAAATCAAATTGATGTCATATGAAAGGTGCAATTTTATACATTACTGTGAAATACAATATATCCAACAATTTTAAAATTAATGAATATTACTGGATAATTATATCCTGTACCACAGCACACTGTGGTACAGGTTATTATGTCTTTGTGCATATGTTTGTTACAGGCAAAACTAATCGAGATGCACCCATGGTTCCTTTTGAGAATATGCGAAGCATCACTTGCTGAGTCGATTTATGCATGTCCGTCTGTCCGTCCATGTATTTTTGTGAACAAAGTACAGGTCGCATTTATGATCCGATTTGCATGAAATTTGGCACATGTCACTTATTTGTCCCAAGGACGAATCCTATTGAAATTGGAAAAAATCGGTTCAGATTTAGATATAGCTCCCATATATATTTTCGTCCGATTTAATGTAAATGGGGTACCAAAGTACCTATATATCTTTCGATTTGCACGAAATTTGGTGTAGCCTACTGCATGGTGCGTGCTAAGTTTCGTGAAAATCGCTTTCGATTTAGATATAGTTCCCATATATAGTTTCGCCCGATTTTAGGTAAATGGTGCACCAAAGTCCCTTTTAATCATTAGATTGGCATGAATTTTGGTATAGCGTACTAAATTATGCCTAGAATGATGTGTGCTAAGTTTGGTGAAAATCGGTTCAGATTTAGATATAGCTTCCATACATAGTTTCGTCCGATTTTAGGTAAATGGTGCACCAAAGTCCCTGAAAATCATTCGATTTGCACGAATTTTGGCATAGCGTATTGAATTAAGTCTAGAATATATATATATATATATATATTTGTCAGATTTTAAGTAAATTGTTCATTTATTGTCCACAGCTAGGACGATTGACATAACGTACTGAAATTAATATAAATTAATCTCTGGCAAGTTTGCTTCAAATCGGTTCAGATATAGATATATCGTAGCTTCCATATATAATTTCGACTTATTTATGTTAATTTTAAACCAAATAATCAATAGGTGTCTGATTGAGATTAAATTTTAAACAGAGCAGCATAACGAATAGCTTGTGTCAAGTTTGCTTTAAATAGATTTACACAAATCTGTCCCACTGTGAGCATACGACTCTAATAGTACGTTTATGTTGTACCGGATTACGTTAACCCAGTGGGTTATAATTGTCAATTCCATTGAATATTTGTCAAACAAATCCTCATAACCCTCAACCCTGCAAAAAGTTCTAATGTACATGTCGTTTAAACTTGCCCAAATGAAATGGGCAATTTTAAACCAGAAAGACATAAAAATCACATATTTAAGTTCGTTCAATTTCATGTCAAAATTTCTTCAAAAAGGCGACGTCTTTTCGGATACATATGTAGAATATACCCAAAGTGGTGAAGGGTGTCATATAGTCGGCCCAGTCCGACTTTACTACTTTTCTTACTGGTTTTTTTATCGATATAACTCCGGCAAACACTCTTGAAAGCGATATGCTACAAGTGTGCTTTTTATTTATACCTCTGTCGTTGGTCCACAGTTCCAAAGTTTTGAATTATCCCAAAAATAATAATAATCTTGTTTGATGTTTTTATATTTAAAAATTTATTTTGCCACCACAAATCTGTGTGATTGACCACGGAAGTAATGCTTTTTATGGAATGGTAAAACCGTGATATTTTGAGAAATGTCATTTCTAAAAGAAATACAAAAATAGTATTATAAAGAAACTCAAAGACCAACACAAGGCGACCGTGACCTTTGGTCCCATTTTCAATGAATAATAATCCAAATCTATAGAGAGATTAACAACAATATCCGGAAAAGTTTCCACACAATTTTCATTTAAATCAATGTGGAAAATCCCCTCGAAAAACATGTAAAACATTTTATAAACAAAGTTTGTGGTGGGAGAAAACGACCTACTCTGCCTTAAATGATGACAATAAATGGAAAAGTTTTTTTGTTATAATGTGTGTAAGATTTATTTTTTATTTATTTTTATAGTGTTTGTATTCATTTATATGAGGATGATTTGATTTCGATTTTTTGTGTATTTTATGTCAACTTCATTATATTTTTTGATTGGAATATTATTTCGTTTTCCAAACACGTTGTTCTCTCACCAGCCATTGTTAACATTTTTCCACAAAAACAAAAAAAAAAAAAACAAGACGATATACAAATAAATTGGTGTAAGTGGTCCTTATAATCCCAACAGTTCAATGAGAAGAACTTTATTGTATTATAAAATTCATTCATATCTTACATAGATTTTCCGCATTCCTGCTTTATTGCTTCTATTCTATTCTTCAATTTTCCTTTCATAGAAAAATTCTACTTCTTATAAATAATTTCAATAATAATTGGTGTAATGTTTATGGTCATTACTGAAGTACATCTTGGCGTATAATTAGCAATATTGTGGCAGAAAACACAAACTGAAATTCTCTCAAATTTGAATAGAAATAGTTGTAATTATTGGCATTTGTAAATAGATATTATAATAATAGTCATTATTATTACCATTATTCATTGTTTTAGTTTAAGTATGTGTGTGTGAAGTGGAAAATCAGAAAATACTGCTTACAATTATTTGTGATAATTATATAAGTTATTAGGTAATAAAATTTGATTGAGAAAATACAAAAAAAAAAAAAATAAATGTTATTATTAAGAAAATGAAATTTAACTAACAATACAATGAAATTATATGATAATAAAGAAATGATTAATACCAAATCAAAAGATATATTTTATTTGGTTGGGGGAAAATATCGATTACAGGTATTTAACTTAAAATTATTTGTTATTAACTAAGTTATTATAGCAATAGGTTGGATAAATGCAGCGTTAAGTATATTGTTTCTAACACCATAAATCGGCTATATCATTTTGAATGCATACAATATGGTATGCATTCAAAATTCATGTAAATTGGCTGCCAATAGATCTGTCATTCAGTGATATACCAAAATACTAAATATCAGCCAATTGGTCCAAAATACCGATTATTGGGGCTACCCTTATTTGGGGGCTACGCCAAAACGAGAAACGATATATTTATCACGTTTGCAATACCAAGCATTCTAAGAGATTATTTAAATATTTGTACGCAATCATCCTATCAATCCATCGTGTCTCACAATATGAATGTGCAAAATCTTAGAGCGAATATACACTAAAATTTTCAAAAATATTTTATTGTGTCAATCAAGTGACGGCTAAAGGTCCACCATTTTGTTAATTTTTGGATAAAGCCAATCGAAGTCAATAATCCTATTTTTTTCATACCATTTTGTTAGAGCCAGACATGTACTCTTTCTAACACCGTTGGAATTTTCGGATTCCGATGTTCCAGTGAGGAGTTATCATGCCCGCCATCAAAAATAAGGACTTTTCTTTAATTACAAAAAACAACAACAAAACAATAACAACAATTTTTTGTAAATTATTTTTCCTCTCTTTTAAATCTTCAATTATATATGTGCAAAGTTACAAACCTTAAGAAGCATTTGTATTCATTTACCAGCCCATTGAAAATCTTGAAAAATTAAAATCGCGAATGGGGGGGGGGGGGGGGTTCCCTTAAAAGATGTATTTGCTTCTCGAAATTTTCTACATAGACTAGCAGACCTTTTTGGATTTTTTTTAATAAATGAGCAAATGCCCAAAATTGTAGAAAATATTCTTCGAATTTCTCTAATCTTCTAATCTACATTTAAACTTAATTTAAAAATCTGAAAAATAACAATGAATTCATAACCCGGAAAGAATTTTGATTTAATAATGGTCTGTACTCCTTTATAATTGCCTGCCATGTTAAACGCGCCGTCATATCCTTGACCTCTCAAAAATGTTGGATCCAAATCTAAACTGATTATTGATTATGCCGGCCGAAAATTCATTTCCTGTTAATCCGCCTAATTCACGTAGCAAAGGAAACATTCTTTGACTTTTTTAGATAATTTGTCAAAAATCGTATACATATATAGTTTCATACCCTAAACGATAAGAATACATCACTTTTCACTTCTTCAACAATAACCTTCTGGATGTATTCTCCAATTAATTCTATTAACTCGTTATGTATTCTGGTACTCAGGAATGTTGCATTTTAGGTGAACTCTCCAAACATTTTCTAACTCTAAGTCTAACGACAGTATTCAGATGGTATTCCTTTTTTCGTGGACGGTGAAACATTCAATAGCATATTTCCAAATTGTAAGAGGGTGCGACAAATGTAATTTTGGGTCTTGGTGGTTGCCCATTCCGCACCCTCTTTAAGCACCTTTTGCCAAATCAGAATATGCGATAACCGGGTGCCGGGTCGGGTATATTTAAAATGAAAACAACTCTATAATTAAAATGAAAAACAACAAACCATGAGTTTGTGTCAGAAACCGACGAGTTTCCAATTTTTTGTAGTAATTCTCGCCCCAGTGGACAGATCATACAATTTTTAACGAATAACTGTTAGAGTCAACGTGTTTGTCAAAGAGTAAAGACTATCTCTGTCCTTTAAGCGTCAGTAGCAAACGATTAAATTACTCAATTTCACGCCATTCTCAAGAATTGGGCATCACACAGACTATGGCGAAATTTATACAAGAATCTTGGTCTACACTCTTACAACTTTATATTGGAAAAACCTTTAGATTTATACCGATCCCCAAAAATAAATAAATCTTCCGATTTTTAAAACACTGTTTCCTTTCAAAATCTTATGAGACATCTGTCAATAATAATCTGCATCTATCCGGCAGTTTCTAATAATAGTTATGCCCACCACCATACAACGCATTCAACAAATTCCACCGACAATGGACTCTACTAAGATATTAAATTGGTTAAATCCTACCATATCTATCATGGCGACATCTACATCTAATATTACAGAACCACTATAATCTCGTACACATTGACTAAACATGGAAATTCTATGTTTACCGTTCATTCACGACAGAAACCTACCACACAAAGTTGCAATAAACTCATAACGACCACTATTACAGGGTGAATAATAAATTGTTTATTTATGCATGGTACTAAGCGTTGACCGGAACCATCTTACGCGGTAGTAGTTACAAGAGTTCCCAACAGAGGCACTACATTGACAAATAAATTGTTCCAGAAAATATTTTAGAATGCGTTGGGGATATAAAAAAATTTGCCTAAAAGATTCCTACAGTTATTGGTGTGGGTTTTTAAAGAATAATATTCAAAAGATTATTAGATCTACATGACTGAAATTTTAAAAAATAATTTTCAAACGGTTATTAAAGCTATAAAAGTGGATTTTTAAGTAAATTTTTTCAAATTTGTATTAGAGCTATAGGCGTGGATTTTTTAATAATATTTTTCAAGGATTTTTACAGCTATAAGCGAAGATTGAAACAAAAAAATCAACGGAATTTTAGAGGTATAGGCGTGGATTTTTAACGACTATATTCACAGGATATTTCCAGAAGATTTTTAGAGCTATAGGCGTGGATTTTTAAAGAATATTATTCAGAGGGATTTTTAGAGCTATAGGCGTGGATTTTTAAAGAAGATTTTTTCAAGTACCCCAACTAAACAAGGCGTGGATTTTTAAAGAATATTTTTTTAAAGTGACAACTACGAATATATGCGTGGATTTTTAAAGAATATTTTTCAAAGGATTATTAGAGCTATAGGCGTGGGTTTTTAAAGAATATTTTTTCAAAGGATTATTAGAGCTATAGGCGTGGGTTTTTAAAGAATATTTTTTCAAAGGATTATTAGAGCTATAGGCGTGGATTTTTAAAGAATATTTTACAAAATATTATTAGAGCTAATGGATTATTAGAGCTATAGGCGTGGATTTTTAAAGAATATTTTTCAAAGGATTATTAGAGCTATAGGCGTGGATTTTTAAAGAATATTTTTCAAAGATTATTAGAGCTATAGGCGTGGATGTTTAAAGAATATTTTACAGAAGATTTTTAGAGCTATAGGCGTGGATTTTTAAAGAATATTTTCCAGAAGATTATTAGAGCTATAGGCGTGGATTTTTAAAGAATATTTTCCTGAAGATTATTAGAGCTATAGGCGTGGATTTTTAAAGAATATTTTTCAAAGGATTATTAGAGCTATAGGCGTGGATTTTTAAAGAATATTTTACAGAATATTATTAGAGCTAAAGGATTATTAGAGCTATAGGCGTGGATTTTTAAAGAATATTTTTCAAAGGATTATTAGAGCTATAGGCGTGGATTTTTAAAGAATATTTTACAAAGATTATTATTTATTAGAGCTATAGGCGTGGATTTTTAAGGAATATTTTTCAAAGGATAATTAGAGCTATAGGCGTGGATTTTTAAAGAATATTTTTCAAAGGATTATTAGAGCTATAGGCGTGGATTTTTAAAGAATATCTTTTCAAAGGATTATTAGAGCTATAGGCGTGGATTTTTAAAGAATATTTTTTCAAAGGATTATTAGAGCTATAGGCGTGGATTTTTAAAGAATATTTTTCAAAGATTATTAGAGCTATAGGCGTGGATTTTTAAAGAAGATTTTTTCAAGCACCAACAGATCTATAGGCGTGGATTTTTAAAGAAGATTTTTTCAAGCACCAACAGAGCTATAGGCGTGGATTTTTAAAGAAGATTTTTTAAAGAATATTATTAGAGCTAAGATTATTAGAGCTATAGGCGTGGATTTTTAAAGAATATTTTTCAAAGATTATTAGAGCTATAGGCGTGGATTTTTAAAGAATATTTTTCAAAGATTATTAGAGCTATAGGCGTGGATTTTTAAATAATATTTTCAATAAGATTATTAGAGCTATAGGCGTGGATTTTTAAAGAATATTTTTCAAAGGATTATTATAGTTATAGGCGTGGATTTTTAAAGAATATTTTTCAAAGGATTATTATAGTTATAGGCGTGGATTTTTAAATTGCCGATTAGAGCTACAGGCGTGGATTTTTAAAGAATATTTTTCAAAGGATTATTAGATCTAATGGACTATTAGAGCTATAGGCGTGGATTTTTAAAGAATATTTTTCAAAGATTATTAGAGCTATAGGCGTGGATTTTTAAAGAATATTTTTCAAAGGATTATTAGAGCTATAGGACTGGATTTTTAAAGAATATTTTTCAAAGGATTTTTAGAGCTATAGGCGTGGATTTTTAAGGAATATTTTTCCAAAGGATTATTAGAGCTATAGGCGTGGATTTTTAAAGAATATTTTCCTGAAGATTATTAGAGTTATAGGCGTGGATTTTTAAATAATATTTTCCTGAAGATTATTAGAGTTATAGGCGTGGATTTTTAAAGAATATTTTCCAGAAGATTATTAGAGCTATACGCGTGGATTTTTAAAGAATATTTTTTCAAAGGATTATTAGAGCTATAGGCGTGGATTTTTAAAGAATATTTTTCAAAGGATTTTTAGAGCTATAGGCGTGGATTTTTAAAGAATATTCTTCAAAGGATTATTAGAGCTATAGGCGTGGATTTTTAAAGAATATTATTCAGAGGATTTTTAGAGCTAAAGGATTATTAGAGCTATAGGCGTGGATTTTTAAAGAATATTTTACATAAGATTATTAGAGCTTAAGCATTATTAAAGCTATAGGCGTGGATTTTTAAAGAATATTTTACAGAAGATTATTAGAGCTAAAGGATTATTAGAGCTATAGGCGTGGATTTTTAAAGAAAAATTTCCCGAAGATTATTAGGGCTATAGGCGTAGATTTTTTAAGAATATTTTACAGAAGATTATTAGAGCTAAAGGATTATTAGAGCTATAGGCGTGGATTTTTAAAGAAAAATTTCCCGAAGATTATTAGGGCTATAGGCGTAGATTTTTTAAGAATATTTTACAGAAGATTATTAGAGCTAAAGGATTATTAGAGCTATAGGCGTGGATTTTTAAAGAAAAATTTCCCGAAGATTATTAGGGCTATAGGCGTAGATTTTTTAAGAATATTTTACAGAAGATTATTAGAGCTAAAGGATTATTAGAGCTATAGGCGTGGATTTTTAAAGAAAAATTTCCCGAAGATTATTAGGGCTATAGGCGTAGATTTTTTAAGAATATTTTCCAGAAGATTATTAGGGCTATAGGCGTGGATTTTTTAAGAATATTTTCCAGAAGATTATTATGGCTAGAGGCGTGAATTTTTAAGAACATTTTCCCGAAGATTATTAGATCGAAGGCGTGGATTTTTAAAGAATATTTTCCTGAAGATTATTAGAGCTATAGGAGTGGATTTTTTAAAGAATATTTTTCTGAAGATTATTAGAGCTATAGGCGTGGATTTTTAAAGAATATTTTCCTGAAGATTATTAGAGCTATAGGAGTGGATTTTTAAAGAATATTTTTTAAAGAATATTTTCCTGAAGATTATTAGAGCTATAGGGGTGGATTTTTAAAGAATATTTTCCTGAAGATTATTAGAGTTATATGCGTGGCGTTTTAAAGAATATTTTCCTGAAGATTAATAGAGCTCTAAGCGTGGATTTTTAAAGAACATTTTCCTGAATATTATTAGAGCAATAGGCGTGGATTTTTAAAGAATATTTTCCAGCAGATTATTAGAGCATAGGAGTGGATTTTTAAAGAATATTTTTCAAAGGATTATTAGAGCTATAGGCGTGGATTTTTAAAGAATATTTTCCAGCAGATTATTAGAGCTATAGGCGTGGATTTTTAAAGAATATTTTTCCAAGAATTATTAGAGCTATAGGCGTGGATTTTTAAATAATATTTTCCTGAAGATTATTAGAGTTATAGGCGTGGATTTTTAAAGAATATTTTTCAAAGGATTATTAGAGCTATAGGACTGGATTTTTAAAGAATATTTTTCAAAGGATTTTTAGAGCTATAGGCGTGGATTTTTAAAGAATATTTTTCAAAGAATTATTAGAGCTATAGGCGTGGATTTTTAAAGAATATTTTCCTGAAGATTATTAGAGTTATAGGCGTGGATTTTTAAATAATATTTTCCTGAAGATTATTAGAGTTATAGGCGTGGATTTTTAAAAAATATTTTCCTGAAGATTATTAGAGTTATAGGCGTGGATTTTTAAAAAATATTTTTAAGGCGTGGATTTTTAAATAATATTTTTCAAAGGATTATTGAGCTATAGGCGTGGATTTTTAAATAATATTTTTCAAAGGATTATTGAGCTATAGGCGTGGATTTTTAAAGAATATTTTTCAAAGAATTATTAGAGCTATAGGCGTGGATTTTTAAAGAATATTTTTCAAAGAATTATTAGAGCTATAGGCGTGGATTTTTAAAGAATATTTTTCAAAGAATTATTAGAGCTATAGGCGTGGATTTTTAAAGAATATTTTTCAAAGAATTATTAGAGCTATAGGCGTGGATTTTTAAAGAATATTTTTCAAAGAATTATTAGAGCTATAGGCGTGGATTTTTAAAGAATATTTTTCAAAGAATTATTAGAGCTATAAAGAATATTTTTCAAAGAATTATTAGAGCTATAAAGAATATTTTTCAAAGTATTATTAGAGCTATAGGCGTGGATTTTTAAAGAATATTTTTCAAAGAATTATTAGAGCTATAGGCGTGGATTTTTAAAGAATATTTTTCAAAGAATTATTAGAGCTATAGGCGTGGATTTTTAAAGAATATTTTTCAAAGAATTATTAGAGCTATAGGCGTGGATTTTTAAAGAATATTTTTCAAAGAATTATTAGAGCTATAGGCGTGGATTTTTAAAGAATATTTTTCAAAGAATTATTAGAGCTATAGGCGTGGATTTTTAAAGAATATTTTTCAAAGAATTATTAGAGCTATAGGCGTGGATTTTTAAAGAATATTTTTCAAAGAATTATTAGAGCTATAGGCGTGGATTTTTAAAGAATATTTTTCAAAGAATTATTAGAGCTATAGGCGTGGATTTTTAAAGAATATTTTTCAAAGAATTATTAGAGCTATAGGCGTGGATTTTTATAGAATATTTCCAGGCGATTATTAGGGGTTTGTTTTTAATGAATATTTTTAAATGAGTATTGGAGCTATAGGCGTGGATTTTTATAGAATACTTTTAAACGATTATTGGAGCTATAGGCGTGGATTTTTATAGAATATTTTTAAACGATTATTGGAGCTATAGGCGTGGATTTTTATAGAATATTTTGAAAGGTTTAGTTAAACATATTTCATATTTTTTAGAGAATTGTTAGAAATATAGATTATAGCTTATAAAAAGGTATTTTCCACGTATTTACCCATTTTAGGGAAACAGAATACGCAGGATTTTGACATTAGATTTCAATTTCATAATTATTGACTGAAGGGGTTACAAAGCGTTCTGTGTTTCTTGTACTCATTTGTCCTTTGCTTTTAACGTTTCTTTAAAACAAAGGTTGTTATGACAAGATATTAATTGTTTCGAAATTTAAAAGTTCTGACATAAAGAAGGGAAAAAGCAATCATTCACAGCCAAAGTAAATTTAAGTCTATAATTGACAACTTTGTACAAAGGATTTGTTTTCTAATGCACACACACACAAACATACATACATACATAAGTTGCACAAACTGTTAACCGACAATTTTTCGGGAAAACAAACGAACCCATATCAATGTAAAAACTGTCAGAAATTAAAATGTTTTCTTTTTGTAAAGGCTTACATATAGTACACACCAACACACATACGACATACAAATGGAAACATTAACCACGTTTAGTTTAACCGAGTTTTAAAGACTTCGGTTTTTGTCCTGCACACGTTTCCGCTTATGAAATTCAAAGCACACGCATATCGTCTGCTCGTCCGTGCCCCCATTAATAAATCAAGTTCAAAATTTACTGCCAGCCGATTTTTAAAAACCGCACCGCTCAAATAATACAGGTTTTTCGTTTATTGGGTTGACCTCTAAGGTGATTGTAGTTAAGGTGTGGAAAAATAACCCTTGTTAATTTTTGGAAAAACAAAATTATTATGGCCGACCTATGAGGTTTACACAACAACAACAATAACAAAAATATACTTAAGAATCAAATGACCAATATGTCAAGAATTTGATAACGGACAATGCAACAAAAATCAAAATAAACTGATATAATTTATTATTACGGTATGAGGGGAAATTAAAGAAAAGGGTATGATGAGTTTATGTCAACTTCAATTTATAATGTACTGTCGCTAACATTTTGAACTGATGATGAGGCACAAAGAAGCGTATTATGAAGTTTTTAAGCGAAGTAGAACTTCAAGTCCAGATATTGAGTTCTAAGATTGATATCGGTTGCTAAGCCAAAGTGTTTAGTCACAATGAATCTAAAGAACGTGGAAAGTCACACGGGGCAAACTGTTATATTATTTCAAACGAAAAAAAATATATTAAAAAAAAAATTATATTATGTCCAACTCATTTAAATACCTTAATAAATTAGTCTTTCTATGTGTTTTTTTAACTTTTAGCATTTTTATTTGTTAAATAAACAGAAAGAAAATAACTTTATTTAAAATTCTACTACATGCAGTTTATTTAACTTGAATACATGCACTTGCACGCATCGTGCATCATATATTGCACACAATCATCGCATCCCATATCCGGCATGACTTTTAGCTTAAAAACAAACACAATTTTCTAAAAACCCTTGGTTATACTCTCAATTAAGTATAATAGACAATCTATCGAATAAACAAACATTGGCGCCCAACACTAACAGCGGCACTCGCATACACTCGTTATACCACGAATATCCAAATCAATCTATAGAAGTTCGACAGTCGTCGGCGATTTTCTAAAAACTGGTTGCTCTTTTAATTTGATAAATTTTTGTTGGGAAAAAAATTTAGATTTTTAGGAACATATTTTTAAATAATATTTTTGAAAGGACTATCGGAGCAATAAGCGTGGATTTTTAAAGAATATTTTCCAAAGTACTTTCAGACCAATAAGCGTGGATTTTTAAAGAATATTTTCCAAAGGACTATCAGACCAATAAGTTTGGATTTTTAAAGAATATTTCAAAGGACTATCAGACCAATAACAGTAGATTTTTTAAAGAATATTTTTCAAAGGACTGTCAGACCAATAAGCGTGGATTTTTAAAGAATAGTTTTCAAAGGACTATCAGACCAATAAGCGTGGATTTTTAAAGAATATCTTTGAAAGGGCTATCAGACCAATAAGCGTGGATTTTTAAAGAATAATTTTCGAAAGGACTATCAGACCAATATGCGTGGATTTTTAAAGAATAATTTTCAAAGGACTATCAGACCAATATGCGTGGATTTTTAAAGAATATTTTTCAAAGGACTATCAGACCATTAAGCGTGGATTTTTAAAGAATAATTTTCAAAGGACTATCAGACCAATAAGCGTGGATTTTTAAAGAATATTTTTCAAAGGACTATCAGACCAATAAGCGTGGATTTTTAAAGAATATTTTTCAAAGGACTATCAGACCAATAAGCGTGGATTTTTTAAAGAATATTTTTCAAAGGACTATCAGACCAATAAGTGTGGATTTTTAAAGAATATTTTTCAAAGGACTATCAGACCAATAAGCGTGTATTTTTAAAGGACATTTTGCAATAAGCGTGGCTTTTAAAGGCATATTGTTAAAATTGACCATCAAAGAAGTAACCGTGGATTTGTAAAAATATTTTTCAAAGGACCATCAAAGAAGTAAGCGTGGATTTGTAAAAATATTTTTCAAATATTGACTTTAAATAATTGAAAGAGGTTTAAAGCACTAAAGCTTGGATTTATAAAGGACTATTAAAAATATAGGAGTGAATTTTAAAGGATATTTCTCAAAGGATTATTAAAGCTATAGGCGTGGCATTTTCGTCATTGTGAAAGTTCTGCGCTATGGTAGTATGAAAACACGTATTTGCGTAACTTTTTCGATGAAGTTCCTACTTAATTATTATACCCTACACAACTATGTTGTCAGGTTATTATAGCTTTGTGCAGCCCCAAAAGTTTGTAACGCCGCGAAATATTGGTCCTAGACCCACCTTTAAGTATACCGATCGTCATATCTCGACTAGCTGAGTCGATCTAGACATGTGTGTCCGTCCATCTGTCCATTATAATTTGTAAACACGATACAGGCCACAGTTATGAACCAATCTTCACGATATTTGCATGTAGGATGGGTTCTGGCCAATGAAGACCCCTATTGTTTTTGATAAAGATCGGTTAATATTTAGGGGATGAAATGGACCAAATACTAAATTTTTGTCGGTTTTTCTGGTCGCTACAGAGGCCGCAGTTATGGTCCGAACATGGAGAAGGGGATCGGGGCTAAGAATAAGCATGCCTGTTTTGATAAAGATCGGTCAATATTTAGCGGGTCAAGTGGACCCTGACTTTTGTGTGAAAAAATACAAAATTTTTATTCTGGGACGTATATACTTGCTCCTGAAGGACATATACTCGAGATGTTGATAGTATGTCCAAGATGAGTTGTTGACCTTGAAATTGATACCAATTGTATGGCTGTATGTACTTCGATGCGGGAGTTATACGTAATTAAGTAAAGGTGACTATGTGCATATTATTACTATTACTCCATTAGAGGACGGAAATGTCGCGCTGATCGCTTTGAAATTGTACATGAAGTTCCGATTATGGTCAAGGACGACGCTTATAGTTTTCGGTGAAGTTGAGATTTCATTCAGGGGGTGCAATGAACCGAAAACTTTAATTTTGTCAGATTTTATAGTGGCTTTAGAGGCAATTATTATATACAGAACATCATATATTTTACAAGGTGAAGGGGATCTGACCAAATACTTAGATCGACTGTTTAGATGATGATCGGTCAATTTTCCGAGGGTCAAATCAACCAAAAACTAAAGTGACCAATTTTTTATTGTATGGCGAAAAATTCTCTTCAAGAAAAAACATTTTGGAAAATTTTCAGGACTTAGAAATAGGAGTTGTTTATCTATGATCTGTAAAAACGGTGCAAATATCACGAAATATTGCCCAGGCTCAGAATATAGAACCGCCGAAAGTGTGCTTTTCGTGGTAGTTGTGTAGGGTATCATATGGTCGGCCCCGTCCGACTATACTGCTCCGCTCACTGGTTTTGTTTGCATATGGCCTGTAAGTTTCATTTCTTGTATGTAATACTTTCCCTCGCCCAGCCTGTATTGATGTTATAAATTGAATGAAGTTTGATGAAAGGATATTTGTTCATCTAGAAAGCTTTACGAATGTATGTGAGGGGGCATGTGAAGATGTGTGTTGGCATTTTATACTTGTGTTTGTTTTCTATATTTTCACCCTATTACTTTACGAATTCCTTCATACACACATATTCATACATACGTATGTACTTTTTCGTACGCTTGAATGGACATCATTGTTTGTTGTGTGAGAGTGTGTGTGTGTGAATGTATATAAAACATCTAAGCTGTGCAACTTTAATGGTCTTATCACATGTTTGCTCATATCTTATCTTATGTTCAAACTTAACGCCACTTTAAGTCTAATACTTTGGGCCAATGTCTTAGTCTTTTGCTTCATTTAACGTTTGTTTGTTTGTTTCAGTAAATACATCTATAAATGGTTGATGTTTGGTCGAAACGACAGACAAACATACACACAAGGCTAAATGTATCCTTTTTGGCCGACAACATCTATCTCAGTTTGATCAGCTTTTGTGCTGTGAACACGAACTCTATGTTTGACCCTTTTTAAGTTGAAGGTCCATCATCAACATTCGGTCGAACATCAGGCAACATCGATGATTTCCCAGGCAGAAGAAGCAGAATTGATTGCTATGGGAATTGCATTAATTACTTTAATCTCTGTGATTGCCTCTTTTATTGCCATGTGCTCATCATTCATCTATATATGGTTGATGTCTGGTCCGTAGAAATGGCGTGGAAATTAGATGTGTCTTCGCAACAACAACAACAACAACAAAATCTAAATTAACACAAAGCGAATAAATGAAAATAATGAAATTTTTGTAAGATTTTTATTTTTGATCATATTCTAAGAAAAATAATCATAACTAGATATACGTCATACATCCTCACCCGTAGTTGATATTTTATTTTTTTTAACGATAACTGAACTAACCACAAATAATGTCGTTCTATGAATTCAAAAATTTACCTCATCTTACACATTACTTACTTTATTTTCTAAAATATAACCACAATACAGTGAACAGGGTTATTCATGTTTGCATTTCTTAAATAACATCCTTGACATGTTAAGTAAAAGTGTGTGTGTGTGTATGTTTGTTTTTCTAAAGCAATGTGTAAGTACTTGAACATCTAAAAAAGTGGCTGACATACGTACTCACATGTCCGTATGAATATTTTTGATGTTCATGCAAATGAATAGAATTAAATGAGAAAATGTGCGTCGTCATCATAGAATACTTAATAATACTACCGTAATGCAATCAGAAGATGACGATAAAGAACTTCTACTATTCAAGTAATAACGAATGTGAATAGAAGAAAATTTATTTATATGTATGCACGTATGTATTTACAAAATCGAAAAAATACGTAAATAATTGCAGAAGTTTGCGAAAATTGAATGATTATATCAATGCGGAGGATGGATTTTTGGGAAATGAAATAAATTTTCAACAAAAAATCCTGTAGATCAGAAATACATACCATAGGTACAAAATCCAGATATGAAAATATAGAGCAACTTCGTGTAATGTGGACCACAATTTTCTTTATTATACCCTTCACCACACTGTTGTACTGAGTATTATGTCTTTGTGCATATGTTTGTAACAGGCAAAAGGAAACGATATAGACCAACGGTTCCTTTTGGAATGTGCATAGAATCACTTTTTGAGTCAATTTATGCATGTCCGTCCGTCTGTAGATGTTAAATTGTAAAGAAAGTACAGCTCGCATTTATAATCCGATTTGGATGAAATTTGGCACAGGTCACTTATTTGGCTCATGGACGAACCCTATTGATTGAAGAAAAGCGGATCAGATTTAGATATAGTACCCATATATTTCCGTCCGATTTAAGGTAAATGGGGCACCAATGTCGCTATATATCTTTCGATTTGCAAGAAATTTTGTATAGGGTATAGGATTGAGTAGAATTGTGTGTGTGTCACGTTTCGAAAAAAGCTGGTCAGATTAAGATATAGCTCCCATATATATTTCCGTCCGATTTATGGTAAATGGGGCACAAAAGTCCCTATATATCTTTCAACTTACACGAAATTTGGCATAGGGTACTGAATTAAGTCCCGATTGATGTGTGCTAAGTTTTTTAAAAATCGGTTCAGATTTAGATATATCTCCTGTATATAATTTCGACCGATTTTATGAAAACGGTGAACCATTGTCCCTATATAACTTTCGATTTGAATGAAATTTTTCATAGTATACAGAATTGAGTCTTGAATGACGTGTGTTAAGTTTCGAGAAAATCGGTTCAGATTTAGATATAGCTCCCAAATATAGTTCGTCCGATACTAAGTAAAAGGTGCACCGAAGTCCCTATATATCTTTCGATTTGCACTAAATTTGGCATAGGGGACTGAATTAGACCGAGAATGGTGTGTGCTAAGTTTCGTGAAAATCGGTTCAGATTTAGTTATAGCTCACGTATATATTTGCGTCCTATTTCATGTAAATTGATTGACCAACGTACTAAAATTAGTATTTCTTCGAAAAGACAACGTCATTTAGGCTACATATGTAGTATATACCCAAAGTGGTAAAGGGTATCATATAGTCGGCCCAGTCCGACTTTACTAACTTCTTTACTGGTTTTGATATTGTGGGCGTAACAACGACACAAAATTAATACCAATTGTTTTCACAACATAGTAGATTTGTTGATTAAATATATTCCAGGTCAAACATTATATATATATATATATATATATATATATATTTGTCTATAAAAATGTTATTGCATTACATTTCAAA
This sequence comes from Musca vetustissima, assembly GCF_032173495.1. Lineage (NCBI taxonomy): Eukaryota > Metazoa > Arthropoda > Insecta > Diptera > Muscidae > Musca > Musca vetustissima. The sequence continues at coordinate 31,570 of NW_026878278.1, read as the reverse complement.
AAACTCAAAACTGCAAATAAAGATAACTTGGCGGGTAATGTGGATCCAAAAATTAAATGTAGGTTGTGGACAGGTTGTGATAAATTTTAATTTATTGCACTCTTTGGTAACAATGAATGCCATAAAGTATGGGTTCATGTTTTAGAATAGCCCCCTTTTAAGGGTACCACCCCATTTGTGGTATTTTGAAGGTCTTTGCTTTATTACCCAACAAAAGCATCTGTAATTTCACATATCGATTTTTCCGATGATAGAATACCTCCTCGCATATTAAATGCGCCCATGTTTCGAACTCGTCCTCATGAAAAGGTCCCACTTTTTTATAGTGGTCCACATTACCCAACATTGAATATTTTTATTTAAAAATAATAATAAAAATAATAAAAAATAATAAAAATAATTATCGACTTCAAAAATTAATAAAAATTAAGATCACCGATTGTAATTACAGCTATACGTATATTTTTGTTAAAGAATATATTCGAGAAAAACAACGTGTTAGACTATTTTGCAAAAACGTTCGACTATTGTGCTAAAAAATATTCAAATCACACTTTTACAATCAGAGCTTAACTACATTTTCAACATTGCAAGTATTTATTTAAAAGCAAGTTTGATGTTTTTTGCACTAATTTCAAGCATATTCATAGATATGGGGTGGTCCACATTAGACGCATAGTTCACATAACCCGAAGTTACTCCTCTTCATGTAAAATAGGGTCGACAGCAAAAAAGGGAAATGTTGCCTTCTGGTTATTCATCCTCATTGGGAATTTTCTACGCACAAAATCTTGTCGCCCTGTATTTTGTCCGCAGGTCGCATTTATAATCCGATTTGGATGAAATTTGGCTCATATCACTACTTCGACCCAAGGACGAACCCTGTTGAAATTGGCAAATCGGTTCAGATGTAGCTCCCATAGCTCCCACATATTGTTTCGTCCGATTTTATTTAAATGGTGCACCAAACTTCCAATATTGGTCCGATTGAGGCAAAATTTTGCACAGAGTAGTAATTAGGTATAGATTGATGTATGCTATGTTTTGTTGAAATCGGTTGAGATTCAGATATAGCTCCCATATATAGTTTCGTCCGATTTGACCTAAATGGAGCATCATACTGCCAATATTGGTTCGATTGACACAACATTTTGCACAGCTTACTGAATTAGGTCCAGATTGATGTATGCAAAATTTTGTTGGAATCGGTTCAGATTAAGATATAGCTCACATATATAGTCTAGTCCAATTTTATGTAAATAGTGTACCAAACTTCCATTATTGGTCCGATTGAGACAAAAATTTGGACAGATTGGTTTATGCGAAGATTTGATGATCGAATATATGATATAAATATTGTATATATGAGCATATTTTGTATGTACCCAAAGTGGTGAAAAGTATCATATAGTCGGCCCCGTCCGACTTTTGAACTTTCCTTACTGGTTATTTATTCATTTAATCCAAACTTAAGTTGTTGGGATTTAGTACAGCTTGTACGACGGAATTTTTGCTCGATGGCTTCGATCATTAATGATTGGCAAAAATTGGTTGAGACACAACAATGTTGTATGGTTTTTATTTTACCATAGTCAAAAATTCGGGCTATTAGGCGGTTTGCTCAAAACAAATTTGCTTAAGTCGGAAACAGACAAGAACTGTTATAATTTGGCATTCCGTTTTTATACACTCAGCCTAATGGATAATGAGGATATATACACATTGATGCGACAAAAATATGCCGCATCGAAATATTGGTTTTTGCCCCATGTTTCTTTGGACGAAATCAGACAAATTGGAGTCGATGTACAAATGCAGTCCATATTAATTTATTAGAGAAAAATTTAATTGTACAGTTTAGTGAACTGTACGTCATTTTGGAGTCAGGTAGTCAAATGGAAATAGTTGTTTTCTAAGATTCTATTTATAATGTAGATCATAAAATATGCTTTTTATGACTCTCACGCATGGTGTGTGCAGGTCTCAAGTGGAACGTCAATAGTGCGTTGGTAAATAGAGATAAGATTGCTGCACACGGCGCGCATAAGAATGCATTTTACATAATTTGTTGTCTGTGTGTATTTTTGGGTGATCGTAAATAAAGACCATATATGTGTCCAAACCCAAATCTATTTACACATTCAATGTATGTATTTGAAATGCATTGTACTTCTATGAATTAAAATGTAGGTTTAGAGTTAAGAAAATATTAAAAATAAAATGAGTTCACCTCGAACCACGGAACCGTTAACACCGTGCGTTTCTTTTTTCTCTAGTTTCTCCCTTCGCACATTTGTGATGAGATCAGGAGTCATCTCATCAAGGTCCAAATATTTGAATCAGCCCCTATATGCAGATCCCGCCCAATTTTCGGCTTTTTTAAAGTCTATGACCGAAATTTCACTTCGAATTGGTTATAATTTAGTATAACGGATTCCTTGTTAAAAAAAAACGTATGTACATATTGCATGTTAAATTTTCTGTATGCTGAAATTTCTACCACAATATTCCAACATGATTGTCGGTAATAATTAAATATTATTTTTTCCGAGGATGTTCATCCTCTACCTCAAAATGCTGTACCATAGTTCCCTCCAATTTCGTCCATGATGGGAGGTATACCAAATTTTCGTCGGATCTTCCTAGCATTATAGACCTAAGTAGTTGTAAACTGGCAATTTTCATCAAAATTGGTTGTATGTTAACATATTTTTAAGCTTAAAGAGTAAACATGTTAAAACCCTTTATACAGAAGCAATACCAAATCTTTGCCCGAACTATCCAATTTTTTTGTCACCTGCTTTTTTGCCCAATAATTATAACTTGCACATACGATAACCCTATTCTATTATTGACCGATGTTAATACGAAAACGCTACATACGCGACATGGCTACTTTTCTGACGAAACTATCAACAGTAATAGCCCATAAGAATGGTGATACATTTCTTGTCCCTCATTGTTATGTTTTGTAGGCTACAATTTATCAATTTATTCCTTTACACATGGTTGACCCAGTCGATGGGTGCCTGGTCAACCCTACAGACTGCTAAGGGACAAGCGATTCCATGTCGACATTATTGAAAGCTCCCCTAATATAATACATACAGATTTTATTTTCGAAGGTATAGGACATTTTCTACTGATCTTCTGAATTATCTGTAAAAAGGTCAACGTTTTTCGCCAAGGACTGGTTTCAAAACTTATGCACCTTTAAGTTTAATTTCATTATTTTTACACCTGCAGCATCTGTTTTATAATATGAAAACTTTATGACCACCACACGTCAAAGTCATACGCATAACACAACAGTGAGTTTTTTAAAAAAAATACATATTTGAATATAAAGCCTGGCAATGTTGCATTAATTAACATATGAAACACGTTACACAATAACTAAGAGTGAAAAAAGAAATGAAATGAAAGCAACAAAAAAATTATAATTAAGACAAAAATTCATTCGCATAAGTTGTTGCATGCTATATAAAAACATGCACACATGTCCTTAAACGCACACATACACAGCCGCGCTCATACTCCCCCAAGACAGATACACTTGAAAAATCCCACAAGACATGTAAAAATCTTTGGAAAGAAAACACTGCAAACAGCAACAGTGCCACATACTTTGTGTGCGAGCTCTTTATTTTTGTAGTGGTGTTGGTGGTTGATGTTTTATTTTGTATGGGTGTTTTTGTTGTTATCTTGCCTTGCGCAAAAAAAGGGTAATGTTCTTGACAAAACATCTTCAGAATCATTTCACAAGATACTCTCGACGAATTGAGGTGTTCGGGCTGGCACTTTTATTTTGAACTCATTTCCTTACCTCCATCCGTTGGGTTGAGGTGAGGAAGGGTAGTTGTGGGTACTTTAAGTTATGTGAAAATTATCGTTTTGGAAATTTTGTTAGAAAAACAACACACAAAATGAAATTTACACAAAAATTAACACTTAATCAGCTTTTCAAGTTATAACAAATACAATGAAAACAAATGCACATACAGACACACACACATACACCTTCTTACAATTTTGTGCTATGCTTTAAGGTTCTTTTTTCTTTTTAACAAATCAGATTCTTTCTTTTAGCAACACAATGTTACACCTTCCTTAAGACAGTTATCCTTCAGAATGACACTGTAGTTGTGTCTCTCTGGATGTGTGTGTGTGTGTGTGCGAATGAAAATTACGTACTTTGACGACACTTTCAATGTTGCAACACATGTCGCAAAGTGGTGTAAAATGCAAACGAGTTTTTATACATAACCTGCCACCATGCCATGCCATCTCATTTCATTCTTTGGAATCTTCATCTGTTCAGTTTTCTTTTTTTCGTTTTTCGTATTCAGTTTAATTTTTTTTTGTCATTCCTTCTGTTATTTATGTGACGACTTTTTCGAGCTGTTTGTGTGACATTGGGGGTATAAAGTATTAGAAATTCAGTAGTCGTGTTTGTAACACATTTCGTAGCTCAAATGGTGAATGGTGAGTTCATTTTTTGTGTTTTCGTTTTTATAACCGAACAGATAGATAGAAATATCTTGCAGAATATTAAATAATTCAATGTGTTCCGGAAGTTTGTGAGCAACGAGAGATTTGAAATCAGAGGATGAGACGACAGATATTTAAGTTGTTATCGTTTAAAATGAAGTGATTAAGTGTTGAGAAATGTATGTAAGAATACTTGAAATTAAAAAAAGAAAACTCATACACACATTCGTACAAATTAAGCAATAAAATAAATTAGGAATTTGAATTAATGAAATGAAAAGTAAATTGTCAAATCTGTTTGTAAAGTACAACAATTATAAAGAATTAAGCTATGTTATGCCCTTAGAATGATATATTTTTTTCAAGGGGAAAATGGATTTATATATGTGTTTGTACTAATCATCTAACAAAGCATGTCTAATAAGTTAATAACTTTTTTTTGTAAATAGGTATGTTTATTTAAACTGAAAATATCAAGGACATATGTGTCTTGAGCTTGAGGATCTTGCAATGAAAATATAGGCAACATACCAAAAAGGGGACCTATACACCAAATACAAATGTCAGTAATTTTTAATGGGAATTTTTCCTAAAACCTGAAAACCCCAAAACGAGGTCTGATACTGATAAACGCATGGTGAAGTATAAAATCCTCAAACTACTGCATATTAAACATTAAATACCTAAAGGGGGACCAATATTGATAAAATAGTGTAGGAATTACCGAATTGTTGGGGTTATCATTATATGAGGGCTATGCCTAATTAATGACCTATATATGTCAATTTCGATTTCAATTTTTTTTGTTTTTTATACCCTTCACCACACTGTGGTACAGGATATTATGTATTTGTGCATATGTTTGTAACAGGAAAAAGGAAACGAGATAGACACATGGTTCCTTTTGAGAATATGCATAGAATCACTTTCTGAGTCGATTTATGCATGTCCGTCTGTCCGACCGTCCGTCTGTCCATGTTAAATTGTAAACAAAGTACAGGTCGCATTTATGATCCGAATTGGATGAAAGTTGGCATAGGTCACATATTTGGCCCAAGGACGAACCCTATTAAAATTGAGGAAAATCGGTTCAGATTTAGATATAGCTCCCATACATATTTTCGTCCGATTTAAGGTAAATGGTGCACCAAAGTCCCTATATATCATTCCATTTGCACGAAATTTGGCATAGAGTACTGAATTAGGTCCAGAATGATATGTGCCAAGTTTCCTGAAAATCGGTGTAGATTTAGATATAGCTCCCATATATAGTTTCGTCCGATTTAAGGTAAATGGTGCACCAAAGTCCCTATATATCATTCGATTTGCACGAAATTTGGCATAGAGTACTAAATTAGGTCCAGAATGATGTGTGCCAAGTTTCGAGATAATTGGTTCAGATTTAGATATAGCTCCCATACATAGTTTCGTCCGATGTAAGGTAAATGATGCGCCAAAGTCCCTGTATATCATTCGATTTGCATGAAATTAGGCATAGAGTACTGAATTAGGTCCAAAATGATGTGTGCCAAGTTTTGAAAAAATCGGTTCAGATTTAGATATAGCTCCCATATATAGTTTCGTCCGAATTAAGGTAAATGGTGCATCATTCGATATGCACGAAATTTGGCATAGAGTACTGAATTAGGTTCAGAATGATGTGTGCTATGTTTCGTGAAAATCGGTTCAGATTTAGATATAGCTCCCATATATAGTTTTGTACGATTCTATGTAAATGGTACACCAATGTTCCTATATATCTTTCGATTTGCATGAAATTTGGCACAGCGTACATAATTAAGTCTAGAATGCTGTGTGCTACGTTTCGGAAAAATCGGTTCTGGTTTCGATATAGCTCCCACATATACATATATATTCATGCGATTTTACATAAATGGTGCACCAACCTTCTAATGTTTGTCCGATTAACACGATTTTTTGCACAACGTATCAAGTTGGGACTTGAATACCATTATTGCCATTTGTTGAAATTGATGTAGATGCTGTCATAACTTCCATATGTATTTCGAATGGATGTCTGATTGAAATTAAAATTTTAACAGTGCGGCGACCGAATAGCGTCTATTAATTTTGCTATAAGTCGGTTTTCATAAATGTGTCCCATGGTACGAAGTCGACTTTAAATGAAATTAAATGAAATTAAATTTATCATAGGTTGCAGAAAGACTTGCGTATGTTCCTTGGAGGGGATACATATGTACAATATATCCAAAGTGGTGAAGGGTATCATATAGTCGGCCCAGTCCGACTTTACTGCTTTCTTTACTGGTTTTTTATTTCAATTATTTCCTTCAGTAGGTATCATTATAGGGGGAGATGCCTAAATGGTGGCCGATATATTTCATTATCGTCAGGTTCAGGTTTTTTTATCACATTATCCTTAGAAGGCATAATGATTACAACAGACGGTTAAATCGTCTTAGAATTGCATACTTTATTTCGAGTAACGACTATCCCCCATACTATGGTAGAATACGCCTATATGGGGACAGCCCTAACACACGGAACAAATCAGCTAATACCTTTAATATAAAAAAGGGGGATTACCCCTAATAGGGGGCGAATATTAATAATTTTTGTGAGGGAGATTTTTTACCATATACGACTAAAAAATACCAAATTACAACGAATTCGATTGAAAACGCGCTCAGGAACACCAAAATACCCAATATTGTCTGTACCCCTATATAGGGTCAACCCGAAAAATTTACCTATATTTATAATTTTTAGTGAAGAGGTTTGCTACTCTATAAGAACTCATATTACTAAATTACATCTAATAATGTCAAAAAAAACAGTAGGAAAAGTAGTAAAGACGGACTGGGCCGACTACATGATACCCTTCACCACTGTGGGTATATCCTTACATTTGCATTTCAATGTTCCAATGTCCATGGGACAAGATTGTGGAAAATGTTTTATAGCAAAATTGATACACGCTATTCGTTACGTCGCACTTTTAAAAATTAATTTCAATCAGACACCCGTTCGAAATACATATGGAAGCTATGGCTGTATCTGCACTAATTTCAACAAAACGCAATAACGCCTTGCAAGTCTCATTTTGATACGTTGTGCAAAATTTTGCGTTAATCGGACAAACACATTTATATAAAATCGGTCAAATATATATGAATATGTGAGAGCTATATAGAAATCTGAACCGATCCTAAACTTACCACACATCATTCTAAACACAGTACGCTATGACAAATTTCGTGCAAATCCGAGACTATGTAGGCACTTTGGTGAACCATTTGCATAAAATCGGACGAAAATATATATGGGAGCTATATCTAAATCTGAACCGATTTTGACGAAATTGAACACACATCGTTCTAGACTTAATTCAGTACGCTATGCTAAAGGATATATAGGAAGAATATATAGGGACATTGGTGCACTATTTACTTTAAATCGGACGAAACTATATATGGGTGCTATAACTAAATCAGAACTGATTTTCACGAAACTTACCACTCATCATTCTAGACTCAATTTAGTACGCTACGCCAAAGTTCGTGCAAATCGAAGGATATATAGGGACTTTGGTGCACTATTTACCTCAAATCAGACGAAACTATATATGGGAGCTATATCGAAATCTGAACCGGTTGTGATAAATATGAGTATTTTTAGTATTTGACAGAAATAAGCATTAGCCTTTGACTATAATCACTTGTATGAAATTTGACATGCTCCATTCTATTTTAAATTCGAAAATAGGTAAAATTGTCGTGTCCTTCGTATTAAAGCATATTAATATAATATCTTTCAAACTATTTTAAAACAAATGAAAACGTCAGTATGTTCGGCGTTGTCGACATTAAATACACTCTAATACATTTAACACACTTCAAAATTAAATACCAAATTCCAGACACTCAGGATTATAAAATGAGCTTTCATCTCCTACGGACGAAACCCTTATATGGGGCTATGTTAAAAATTTAGTCTATATGAAAAAAGATCTGCCAACATTTGCTCATTCTTCAACAATCCAGAAGCCCAAATTACAGCCACTTCCACGGGAAAATTTAAAAATACTGAAAATGGGACGCGGTCTTTATAAGGGGGCTAGCCAGAATCGATTCTACACACAACATTTCGTGATGATTGGTCCTTACAGACAGCACACGCATGAGTTATGATGATTTGTATTCTAAAAGATCAGACTAGGATCAATATTTCGTATCGTTGTATCCTTGTAATGCCCTCACAACAGTATAAACATTTATAGCTCTGATTGTCCTTCAACTTGAAACGCTAATATTGTTTGCCCCCTTATTATAGCATATACAAAGAAATGTAGTACAAAGTTATTCTTTATTAATACACATTATTGAGGACAAACTATTCTATTAAATATTGGCCCCACATCCATGACGCAAGTCTGAAGTTTATATTTTATGATTATTATAAATCAAGTTTATAATCTAAAGCAGACACCTACATTTGACTTCAAAGTTATATTTTTGCCAAAGTGAAGTCTTCAAAACAACTTGCTTTGTCAGCACAAAAGCAGCTCCATGAAAAGCAAAACGTGTTCTTGCAATTTTTATTAAAGCTATCCCGATGTACTGCACAAAAAAATAGCGACTATTCCAACCAAAAATCACTTGAAAGGAAGGGTTCACAATTTTTAATTTACACCAACGTACACACACACACTCCCACACAACAAATGTTATTTACATACAAAGCTCATTTTTGTTAGGGTGAAAAAGAAAAAAAAATCACTCACTCATATGTCATGTATGTCCTGGAAACATATCATTTCTCACACATGTTTACACTGCTGACAACACACACACACACATAGACAAAAAACCAGTGAGCGGAGCAGTATAGTCGGACGGGGCCGACCATACGATACCCTACACAACTACCACGGAACTCAAATTTTCTGCGGATGTTTATTCCGAGACTGGGCAATATTTCGTGATATTTGCACCCTCTTGCCCGATTAGAGGTAAACAGCACCTCTTCCTCTCACTAACATATTTTCCGAATATTACGAGTATTCAGTACAGCTATTGTCCAGATTCACACACATTTGAGCTCTATAGATCGAAAAATAACACAAAAAATTAACACTTCATTCCAAAATATTTATCTGACCATCACCGAAAATTATATGCGTTGTCCTTGACCATAACTGGAGCCTCATGGAACATTTCAAAGCGATCAGTATAGTCTGATAATGGGTTACTAAATAATATACGAATACGGAGATACCTGTAAATATTTAGGTGTAACTCCCACATCCGAGCACATACAACAATATAATTAGTCTTAATTTAAAGGTCAACCACTCCTCTTGGATATAATATAAACTTCTCGGGTATATGTCCTTCAGGGGTAAACATATACGCCATAGAATACAAATTTTGTCATTTTTCACACAAAAGTCAGGGTCCATTTGACCCGTTAAATATTGACCGATCTTTCTCCAAACAGGCATGCGTATTCTTTGGCCCGATCCGCTTCTCCATGCAAAATTTCACGATGTTCGGACCATTGTTGCGGCCTCTGGATCGACCAGAAAAACCGAAAAAAAATTAGTATTTGGTCCATTTCATCCCCTAAATATTAACCGATCTTTCTCAAAAACAATAGGGGTCTTCATTGGCCAGAACCCATCCTACATGCAAAATTTCGTATATAATGTGTGTGTGTGTGTGTTATAATGGACAGACGGACGGACGGACGGACGGACGGACACACATGTCTAGATCGACTCAGCTAGTCGAGATATGACGATCGGTATACTTAAAGGTGGGTCTAGGACCAATATTTCGCGGCGTTACAAACTTTTGGGGCTGCACAAAGCTATAATACCCTGACAACATAGTTGTGTAGGGTATAATAAAGAACATACAAAAAAAAAAAAATGGCAACATACATGGAAATAATGTTCACTCTCATGGGTCAATAACATAACACATTTCTCAGCGAGAGTGAAATGCAGTTTCGTCAATGCGCTTTCACGATCTTAGAAGAAGTGTCTGGGTATACATGTGTGTGTGTGTTTCTTCACGTATACACTAACACTACTTCAAGACAAATCAAAAAACGAAGAAACAAAATCTGTAAGACCGCCAATGTGCATAAACACAAACTCTTGAATTCTTCTTTTCAACTTCTTCTTCTTCTTCTTTTGTAATGTGAAAATAAGATGAAAAAAAACACGCACTCTCGTACATATCTGACAGAAGCACAAACACTGGCATTTTCGCACACCAACTCTCATATAATCAGTCGTGAACGTGTTTAAGTGATGATGAAAATGTACAAAAACTTCAAGGAATTCATCTTGACTTTTTGATGTGACGCGAAAAGTATACTGAGTTATTCATTGTTGTACCACCAACCATGGTGGCACAGTGGGCGGATTGCAATCAATATATAGGTATTATTTAAAATGGAATTACATTAAAATCACTAATTTTACAGTGGGAAAAAATCTATTAGTTATCTATTACCATTTATAATTTACTGAAAATACGCCAATCGGCATACATAAAATTTTATTAAATTTATTTTCATGATATTTGAAATTTATATATGAATTCCATTAAAAAGAGTTGCCATTATCAATTTCTCAAATGAGACTACCTTCTGTAATTATGTCATGGGAGGATATGTGAAAATATTGTACATTGCAATATTCTATTTTATCTTCATAGAAAACGAAATACAAAATAACAGACATTTAAGTTGGAAAATTGGATAGTCAACAACCTGAAAAAGTTTAGCTGTAGTCCTCACTATTTCAAGAACCCAAAGTGACGAATTATATCCACTACGGTAGAGAGATTTGGGGCTGAAAATACCACAAATGTTGCTGTACTAGTATGTGGGAAAGTGGTAATAACCGAACTTATCCCAATGTAAGCAAATGTATTTACCCTTCAAGAACTAGAAATATCTAATTACAATTACTTCATTGGGGAAATACAACTTCATAATATCAACCATTAAGGAAAGCAGAAAAATCGGACGGGGCCGACTATATTATACCCTTTACCACTTTGGGTCAATCGAAAATATATATGGGAGCTATATTTGCATCCGCACCAATTTTTACAAAACACAATATTCTAGGCTCAGTTAAATAACTTGTTTCGCAATCTGAGAAACATTGGGTACTCCATGCACCATTTACATCAAATTGTACGAAGATATATATAGGAGTTATATCTATATTTGAACTGATTTCATATAATAATTTTTTCCCATTTCGATATATTGTGCAAAATCAGACAAACTTATAAAAAAATCGGACGAAAACATAACTATATCTAATTTTGAACTGATTGCATTCAACCGCTGCATTGAACCGTTTCATCCAAACTTACTGGACGTTATGGTAGACCCATTTCGATACGTTGTACATAATGTTGTGTCAATCGGACTCACTTTAACTCTCTGGTGCACCATTTACATAAATTTGGTTGAAAATATATATGGGAGCTATATCTAAAGTTAAGTTTCGTCCTTGGGGCAAATAAATGATCTCTGTCAAATATATGCACTTTGTTTACAATTTAACATGGACAGACAGACAAGCGGACGGAAATTCATTAATCGACTCAGAAAGTGATTCTATGCATATTCTCTACAGGAACCATGGACCTATCTCCTTTCCTTTGTCTGTTACAAACATATAAAAAACGTATAAAAATGAAACGAAGCCATTATATTTGGGTCAATACATGTATTGCTTTTGAACATATTCTGCAAATATCTCTATCAACGTCTACAAACCAGATATGACAAAAATCAATTAGATAGCGGCAAAATTCTTAAAAATATAGAAAATGGGAGCAATACTATTGCAATATCCTATATCCTAGGATTACAAGCTAAATTTTTAAGATATATCGTACAGAGATACTTGCCGATAGACTGGCGTATCTAAATCGTCACAGAATTTTATTCTGATCGAGATAGAGATTTTGGCGAAATTGAATTGAGGTTATTAAAACTGATTAAAAAGAGCTAATGTCGGTCGCGACGTCCTCATCATTATACCTTTCACCACACTGTGGTACAGGGTATTATGTCTTTGTGCATATGTTTGTAACAGGCACAAATAATTGAGATCATTTGTTTGGCCCAAGGACGAACCGTATTGAAATTGGGAAAAATCTGTTCAGATTTAAATATAGCTCCCATATATATTTTCGTCCGAATTAAGGTAAATGGTGTACCAAAGTCCCTATATATCTTTTGATTTGCACGAAATTTGGCATAGCGTACTGAATTACAATAATGTGTGCTAAGTTTCATGAAAATCGGTTCAGATTTAGATATAGCTCCCATATTTAGTTTCGCCAGATTTTAGGTAAATAGTCCACTAAAGTCCCTTGATATATTTCAATTTGCGCGAATTTTGGCATAGCGTACTGAATTAAGTCTAGAATAATGTGTGCAAAGTTTCGTGAAAATCGGTATAGATTTAGATATAGCTGCCATATATATTTTCATCCGATTTTAGATAATTGGTGCACTGAAGTCACTGAAAATCATTCGATTTGCATGAAATTTGTCATAGCGTACTGAATTAAGTCTAGAATGACGTGTGTTTCGTGAAAATTGGTTCAGATTTAGATATAGTTTCCATATATATTTTCGTCCGATTTTATGTAATTACTGAAGTAATATAAATTAGTACTGAAGTAATATAAATTAGTATCTGACAAGTTTCCCGGAAATCGGTTCATATATATATATATATATATATATAACAAAAACGCGACGTCTGTTAGGATACATATGTAGAATATACCCAAGTGGTGAAGGGTATCATGTGGCTCGGCCTGATTTGTTTCATTAGGCAGTGTATATATTTCGTATAAATTACATACGATTGTTAACAGTATTTAAACAGGACAACTATGTAAAATAGGAATCAAAATGTTTTGGTTCATCACTATACATCTTATAAAGTACATATATTCTTGATCAGAATAAAATTCTGTCCGTCAGACTTAAATTTTGCATATTTTACTACTACTCCCAAAAATTATCAATATTGGTCCACATTTTTATAACGAAACATCTAACATTTCGGTATTTTAGGAAGTATGGACACGTTTTTCAACAAAATTAGATGTAATTTATGAGTATTGTAATTTTATATAACATACAACCTGATAACCTGATTGAATGTATAAGCACTATTATTTACCACTGTGCTTTGATGTACGACACTTTCGTTTCTGTTAATACAATTTTTTTTCTGTGTCTGAATGCAAAGAATCTTTGAATTCAAAAAATAAGAACATCCGAACATGTTTATATTTGATGTAGAATTTTAAAGTGTATATTAAAATGTTCATGAGTTAGAATAAATATTTGCAAGTTTATGGCAGGTGAATAAAGTTTAATATTAATCAGTGGCAGATTATTATGTTGACGCGAAAAACTTGAAGAAAGAAATAATAATATAAAATTTAAAAAAATGAGGTCCTGGAAAGCAAATTAATTACATCTAATGATTGTGGGATGAGCTTAGAAACATCAAGAACAACACTTTGATTGAATCATTTGTATGAAAAACAATACTTCTATTGTAACATCTAATTCAACATTCAATCTAATAAGATGTATTCTATACACAAATATTTGAGTTAGAGAAAAGTTTAAAAATATTTGTAATTTTTAAAATTTTTTATTTATTTGTTTATTCATCATGTATATGTATCATTGTAATAATAAGTCTAACATTAACTATATCGAACAACCATACATACATATATTCATAGATAAGTATCATAACTTCTCATTTGTCGACAACCTGTGGTTGCCACCAAGTAGTCCTCAATTAGTATAAAATTGCAGTGAAACCATATAACAATTACATCAACCCTGACATAACCATCACAACCATCCCTGTTATAGTCCTTCCCCCTAGAAATATGCGACAAATCCAATGATGGTCACTTAACTATGTGCAGATTTGACATTTTCATTATCTTTATTTTAAAATATTAAAACTAAAAAACTAAAACAATTTTCATGCATTCATATAATTTATGTCCATCAAAAAGGTCATTTTACGTTTAGACTATGGTGAGAGCTCATAATAGATTCTCATAGCCATCGACTATACTAAATAAGTCTCATTGAAACTATAATCGTCAAGAGCAGCAACAACAACAACAAACATGAAGGGTTCTTTGTCTACAAAAAACCATATACGACTATTATATAGATTAATAAAGGGAAATTACCACTTTTATTACACTTCGCATCGTTGAATGTTATCTGTATATTTTTTGCTTGTGATTTTTTTTACATATCCATCGATGTCAATTTGTACAAGTACACTAGGCATTTACACACTTTACAAATTGAGTGGACTGGATTAAATTTAATTCAATTGATATTAATTTAAAAAATATATATGTAGATATACAAGTGCACTGATTGTTGCATTCATAACATTTATTAAACAAACAATTTCTAGAAATGCTGTTACTGATTTTGTTGTTGTAATGTAAATACAAAAGAAAGCATTCATTCCATTCAAGTGACGCTGATAATACAATTTAGTTTTAAACTTTTCCATACGATTATTACGATAGATTATTTTCTATATATAGATATTAATATTAGAAAATAAAAACCAATTTGTTAGAGATTGCAATTATTTGAAACTTATTTAGCAGGAAAGTATGTAATTTGTAAATTTGTAAGGAAAGTGCTAAAGCCGCAAGGGACCGACTATATGATACCCTTAACCACTTTAGATACATACAAACATACGTACAGTATCCTGGCGATTGAACAGACATAGCATCTTTTGAGGACCATTGTCATGGAATCGAACTAAATGGAGTTTGTGATATACATAGATGTATGCACCAATTTAATCAATCCATCAACTTTTCGTTTGAAATCTATGTAAAATTTCATGTCAATCGGCGAGACTTTGGGAGTTTGGTGCACCTATTATATAAAATAGGACTATAATTTATATGGAAACTACATCTAAATCTGTTCAGAAAATCGGACGAAAATATATATAGAAGCTATATCTAATTCATATACCCACCAAGGTCTGTAATCGCCAATCTAATATGTCCAGTCCACAAAATCTTGTCGCAAAGTGTAATCGGTATATTAATTATCTTAATTAATCAATTATCTCTTAACCCTACGATCAATAACCGGGTACATTTGTTCCATTATACCCTCCACCATAGTATGGAGGGTATATTAATTTTGTTTTTCCGTTTGTAACTCATCGAAATAATCATTTCCGACCCTATAAAGTATATATATTCTTGGTCAGCGTAAAATTCTATGACGATATAGCCATGTCGGTCTGTCCGTCTGTCTTTTGTAATCACTCTAGCGTCTAAACGAATGGAGATAGATCGCCAAAATTTTTTGAGTCGTCTTTTGTCTGCAGGCAGTTCAAGTTCGAAGATGGGCTTTATCGGTCCACGTTTAGGCATAGCTCCCATATAAGGGTACCCCCCAATTTTATGTATTTTGAGGTTCTTGAGCTTTTCAACTGAATTCGCTGAAATTTGGTATATTGAGTTCTTTTTGGGTAGCAAATCTCCCCACTAAAAATTATAAATATGGGTCCATATTTTCGGATAGCCCACACATAAGGGTGCCCCCAATTTTGTGGTATTTTGGGGGGTTTGATCGCATTTTTCGACCGAATTCGCTGAAATTCGGTACAGTGAGTTCTTATTGGGTAGCAAATTTCTATACTAAAAATTATAAATATAGGTCAATTTTTTCAGGTAGCCCCCACATAAGGTTACGCCCCAGTTTTCGGTATTTTAGGGTTCTTGAGCGCGGTTTTCAACCGAATTCGCTGAAATTTGGTACATTGGGTTCTTATTGGGTACCAAATTTCCCCACTAAAAATTATAAATATAGGTCTACTTTTTCTGGTAGCCCCATATAACGGTGCCTCCCAATTTCCAGTTTTTGGGGGTTTGACCGGATTTTTTCACTGAATTGGCTGTAATTTAGTAATTTCAGTTATTGTTGGGTAGCAAATGTCTCCACAAAAAAATTATAAATATAGATCAATTTTTTCGGGTAGTCCCCTTATAAGGGTACCCCCAATTTTCGATATTTTGAGGTTCTTGAGCGCGTTTTTTAACCGAATTCGCTGAGATTTGGTATTTTGTAGTCGTATATATTAACAAGTCTCCCCACCAAAAATTATTAATATTCACTCCTTTTTAGGGGTAGTCCCCATATAACCCCCTTTTTTATATTAAAATAGTTATCTGATTTGTTCCGTGTGTTGGGGTTGGGTAGTCGTTAGACTATTTCGCCATCTGTTGTATGCATTCCGCCTTCTAAAGATATTGTGATAAAAGAAAACTCAAACATGACGATAATGAAATATATCGGCAGACATTTAGGCATCTCCTCAATATAGTGATACCTCCTGAAGGAAATAATTGAGATGAACAATTAAAATATTGGGTTCAATATTGGCATATACCGGTCATTAATTAGGCATAGCCCTCGTATTCACTATTTCCTACACTATGTAATCAATATTGGTCCCCCTTTAGGCATAGCCTCATATAACATTGTAATCTAAATTACAGTAGTTTGAGGATTTTATACTCTACCATGCATTATCAGTATCAGTCCACTTTTTGGATCTTACAGATTTTAGGGAAAATCCCCATTAACAATTGCTGAAGTTTGTATTTGGTTTACATAATGGTTTACATAAATCGGTTTGTAGAATTATCGGTATATACCCACTTTTTTGTATGTTCCCTATATTTTCATTGCATGTATCTGTCAGTATAACTATGGTGGAGGTTATCCAAAGTTTTGAAGAATCATTACTGAGGTATTTTAATACGTACGTTTATCTTGTAAACCACACGAAATATCAATATCTACTTTTTTCACGAATTTGTTACCCTTAAAAATATCTAGAAGTTTTGCATTATGATTAAATAAAAAAACACAGAAACATCATAATAAAAATGACACATCTGTCTAAAAACATACATTTTCGGAACTTTTTTAATGTTTTTTTTCATTGGGTTAATTTAATTTGACTAACAATATATTACAAGAAGACAGTCAAAGGAAACACAAACAACTCTTCTTAAACCCCAATTGGATGACGTTTTCTCATGGTTATAGACTCACAAAGTCTATATCTCAAAAATTAACAAATTGTATGTTCATAGGACATAGGCTCTGATGTTCCCATTGTGTCTAGGGCTAGATTCCTATAAAAAAAATAAAAAGTTCAATCCAATCGAAAGCTATAATAAAATTTCTGTGAATGTTTTAGATAGATTATCAATTAAACATGAATTTTAATACATTTTCCTGTAATGTATATAATTTTGAGTTCCTACATGTAGCTCAGATATGCATGATAGCCCAATATTTAAATGAACTGCAGCGCAATATTAATCTAGGTATAATTTTTTGGTTTTTGGAAGAAGTTTTAAGGAGACCACCATTCTTTATTTAAAATTTTTATGAAATTATCAAGCGGGTGGAATTAGATTTAAGACTTGTAACTTTGCATATAAGCAATTGATGGATATGAACATGAATTGATAGAGATGGGCAGTGGGTAAATACCCAAAGGGTAAATACCCGGTAAATTGGGTAAATACCCGGTAAATTGGGTAAATACCCATTTGTGGGTATTTATTTGGGTATTTACTATATTGAATCGGTAATACAACATCTTGCACCCTATTTCCGGGTTTCTGTTATCAAATCGATTTAGATTTGATAACATTCCTGGTATGAACTAGGAATGAAATTTAATTTTTTGAAAATTCTCATTAAGAACCTAATGTATTTAAAATAATTTTGAATCGATTTAGAAATGTCCGGCCGTATTTCTCGATTTTATTTCGATTTGGCTGAAGACATGTCATCGCTATAATACCCTAAAACCAGTAAGGAAAGTAGTAAAGTCGGACGGGGCCGACTATATGATACCCTTCACCACTTTGGGTATATTGAACAGATGAATCCTAACAGATGTCGCATTTTTAAAGGATAAGTAAGATGAAATTGAATCCATAAACATGCCATTCTGCTACCGGTAACTAAATTCTTCATTTGGTCAGATATAGAAGCTATATCTAAATATGAACCGATTTCAGGAAACTTAACACACATCATTCATTACGCTGTGCCAAATCTCGTGCAAATCGAAAGATATTAAGGGACGTTGGTACACCATTTACCTTAAATCGGACGAAAATATATATGGGGGCTATATCTAAATCTGAATCGGTTTTCACGAAACTTACCACACATAATTCTAGACCTAATTAATTACGCTGTGCCAAATTTCTTGCAAATCGAAAGGTATATAGGGACTTTGGTGCACCATTTACATATAATAGGACAAAATTAATATGGGAGCTATATCTAAACCTGAACCGATTTTCAGGAAACTTAACACACATCATTCTAGACCTAATTCATTGCGCTGTGCCAAATTCCGTGCAAATAGAAAGTTATATAGGGACTTGGTACACCATTTACATTAAATCGGACAAAAATATATATGGGAGCTATATTTTAAGCAGAACCGATTTTCAGGAAACTTAATACACATCATTCTAGACCTAATTCATTACGCTGTGCCAAATTTCGTGCAAATCGAGAGACATATAGGGACTTTGGTGAACCATTTACCTTAAATCGGACCAATATATATATGGGAGCTATATCTAAATCTGAACCGATTTCTCCCAATTTCAATAGGGTTCGTCCTTGGGCCAAATAAGTGACCTATGTCAAATTTCATCCAAATCGAATAAAAAATGCGACCTGTACTTTGTTCACAAAAATACATGGACGGAAAGAGGAAAAGACAGACGGACTGCGTAAATCGACTCAGAAAGTGATTCTATGCATATTCTCAAGAGGAACCATGTGTCTATCTCGTTTCCTTTTGGCTGTTACAAACATATGCACAAAGACATAATACCCTGTACCACAGTGTGGTGAAGGGTATAAACAGTAAGGACAGTAGTAAAATCGGACTGGGCCTACTATATGATACCCTTCACCACTTTGGGTATATTCTACATCGGAAGAAAAGATATATGGGAGCTATAACTAAAGATGAATGAACATTAGTAGATCATTCTACACTAAATTCAGTACGCTATGCCAAATTTGGTGCAAATCGAAAGATATATAGGGACTTCGGTGCACGATTTAAGGGGACCCCCCATTCTCGGGGTCAAAATTTTTGTTGATATAATTTGAATCTACACTGATTAAAGAATGTCTCTACAAAATTTCAAGTGAAAATCTCAAGAACTCTTGAAGATATAGCCGATTTATTGTGTCAGCATCAAGTGACGGCTGAAGGGCTTCTCAAACTTTAAACGCGTTTTTCTCTAAACATTTTTTTGCGAATGGCGGGCACGATAACTCAAAAACTAATAATCCAATCGGTTCCAAATTTTGCAACCTTTCTCTGGGAGTGTATAGCTCTCGTATGAACTAGGATAAAGCCAATCGGTGAAGATCTTCCTTATTTTTAAACTTGGTTTTTGGTAAAAAATCGGCGATTTTCCAAAAATATTTTTTCAAAGGTCCAGCATTTTGTTAATTTTAGAGCGAAGTCAATAATCCTAGTTCATACGAGAGCCAGACATGTACTCTTTCTAACACCGTTGGAATTTTCGGATTCCGATGTTCCAGTGAGGAGTTATCATGCCCGCCATAAAAAATAAGGACTTTTCTTTAATTACAAAAAACAACAACAAAACATTAACAAAAATTTTTTGTAAATTATTTTTCTTCTCTTTTAAATCTTCAATTATATATGTGCAAAGTTACAAACCTTAACAAGCATTTGTATTCATTTACCAGCCCATTGAAAATCTTGAAAAATTAAAATCGAGAATGGGTGGGGTTCCCTTAAATTAAATCTTACGAAAATATATATGTGAGAGCAATATCTGAAATTGTGTGTCAATCGGACAAACATTAGGACTTTATAGGAACTATATCTAAATCTGAACCGATTTTCACAAAACTTACACTTCCCAAATTTTTACACTATGCCAAATTTCGTGCAAATCGAAAGATATACCAGGACTTTGGTACACCATTTACATTAAAAAAGACGAAAATATATATGAGGGCTATATCTAAATCTGAACCGATTTTCCCAATTTCAATAAGGCTTGTCCTTGGACCAAATAGATGGGCTGTTCCAAAATGTATCCAAATCAGTTAATAAATGCGACTAGTACTTTTTTTACAATTTAACATGGAGAGACGGACGGACATGCATAAATCGACTCAGAAAGTGATTCTATGTATATTCTCAAAAGGAACCATGTGTCATATTTACAATATTTGTACGAATATTTTCTAGCCCGATTATCCAAAATATAAAATAACAGCAAATTTACACTTTAAAGAGGACCAATATTATTTATTTTTATTTATTTATTTATTTTTTTTGTAGGAAGATTTGCTACCCAATAAGATCCGAAAATATCAAATTATAACCATCTCGTTTGACGTTTTCAAAGTATCGAATATTTGGGGTACAGTTATATGAGGCTATAACATTTCAGGTAGGAATTGTATGTGCAAAATTTCAAATTTCAAATATGTATATATATTGGCCAAATCGACTTAGAATTTTATTCTGATGGAGGATATAATCAAAACCAGTGGGTGTAGAAGTATAGTCGGGAGGGACCGCCCATGCTATACCATACACAACTAACACGGAACTCTAACGGATTTTTATTCCGAGCCTTAACAATATTTAATGATAGTTGCACACTTTAGCCCGATTAGCACCTCCTCCTTACACTGACATATTTTCCGTATATTACTAATATTCACTACAGTCCTTCTAATTACTTGTCCATATTCCCTTCACCATGGGTTGAGTTGTGATGTTCGGCTTATAATTGTAGCCTACAGATCGACTAAAAAATAAGTCTTCATTGGGCAGAACCCATCCTATATGCAAAAAATTTCGTGAATTTGGTCAATAACTGCGGCCTGTATCGTGTTTATAAACTATAATGGACAGACGGAAGGATACACATGGCTGGATCGACTCAGCTAGTCGAGGTGGGACCAATATTTCGCGGCGTTACAAGCTCTTGCGGCTGCACAAAGCTATAGTACCCTGACGACATAATGTGTAGGGTATAATAAATTCCGAATATAAAGCTACATTTACACCTTATGTAAAATTTTGGACTATAAAAATTGTTCTAAATGAAGAAATCTAAAAACTGCCATAAAAGTCAAAAATTATTGCCACTCATTTAAAGGTGTTTCTAAGTACGTATTCAATCCATCACTTTCGTTTATATTCGCATTTCATTGTCTACCTTTTCAGAAAAATAATTCCTTTGTACATTAAATGGAAATGCTTACATACATATGTTCACATATTTGATTACACTTTTAATGTTTACATCACTTATTTGGTATTTATCTTATAAATGTAAAAAGGAATTTTTACGCTGTTTGTTTGTATTCACCTTAATGCAAAAGTAAAATGTAATAAACGTACATTTAAATGAGTATGTCTTGTTATATTACATGCAGTAAATGTTTATGTGGATATACGTATGTACGTATAATAAAGGTTTGTCATAGTTTATACGATGTCGATGATGGTCTTACGGTTGTAAATGTGTCTTTAATTCACATAAGCTTTGATTCAAAAAACAATAAATAGATCCTAAAATCTATTAAACTTTTGAGTCACTGGGATATTCTTTAAATATGATTATTTTTAAACTTTGAATATGATTATTTTTATAGAATATTTATAAGAAATGGTCTAAAGAAGTGAAAGGCAATGAAAAATAAAATTATACTATTTACACATTTATATTAGCCCAAAGTTAAAAACCGTGTTCATAATAATTTAAAAATGACCTTTTATTAAATAACATTAAGAATATTTTCACTCAATTGCATTTTAACTTTTTTGTACACAACAACAACTAACACAAAAGAATATGTGTTGTTTGTTATCGTCGTATGTAGGTAGTTATGTGTTAATGTTAACCGCAGTTGCACATAAGTTTTCGTGTTAAAATATTATGCATTTTCCGTTGAAATACAACTTCTAATTCTTTCCAGAAACCAAAATGTGTCACTAAATTACAAAACCTCATTGTACTGCTGTCACAACGGAAATAGCGATATATATTCCACCCAGTTACAAAGGACATACATATGTATGTATATACACATAATTCCGACAGTCATTGGGAGTTGAGATGAGAATGTCTCAAATTTGTGTCGTTTATAATATGAAATTTTATTGTTATTGAAAATGCTTGGGTTGTACCGAAACGTGGACCAATATATTCGTTTCCTAAGAAAATAAGAAAATTTTTGGACGGAGGCGGCTATATGACAACCTACATGACATTATACAATATCATGGAACATTTCAAACCGATCAGCGCAATATTTCCGCCCTCCAGTGTGGTAATGGCTTACTAAATAATATATATATATATATATATATATGCAATATTGCCAATTTTTTAACATAGCTGAAGCGGAGGTTCGCCCCTTTATAACTCGGGAATTACTTAAGTATATGAAAAAAGTGAATAGTTTTGGGTTAATTGGTCTGTCGTTGCAAACTGCTCATGATATTGGCATCCAAACTTTATTTTGGTGGAAGCTGTGTCTACTTTAATGTAAAAAATGTGTAAAAACATGTTGAGGCGAACCAGTTTTTATATGTTCTCTATCGATTTGTGATTAAGCCACTCATTTCACGGTCTTCGTGTCAAACTATTAGCAAACAAAATGGGGAATACTGCATCTACATTTAAAAGATGCTGACATTTTGAAGCTCGATTTTAAGTGTTTTTTTAATTTTACTTCTAGCTTTAATACGCAAACATGAATTTATAAAAATCGATTATAAGATTATTGTAGTCGCGAATCTGCGTAATTTTGTGGATGTAGTATGCACAGCTTCAGAGTAATACTCATCCGAAGGTGCGAATTTTGTGCGATCAAATATCTAAAAAACCTATTTTTCGGGCCAAATTTTTATATCTGTCAACTGAATGATTTGGGTACCCGCGATCAATAAGGTTTTTTACGTTTCGGATGATATAAAATCTTCTTCGTGAAAATCCATCTACTAGAACGGCGGGAACTGGTCTTCCAAAAACACGAAATTTGGCAAAAAATGTTTTTTTTTAAATATCGCGGATTTATTTGCGTTTTCTGTGGAACATTTCCGCTTCAATAAATGACCTCATACAGATTTTGATCTTATTCGAAAAGAGAAATTTAAAAATTTCAGCCGAAAGAGAGATGTACTCAATTTATCTCAAAAATAGTGTGAGCTGGCACATCCATGGTTCTTAATGGACCACATTGAAATCGGTATAGATCGATGTATTTTTTTAGGGTACACACCGAAATCGGATGCGCGTTAATGGCATATGAGTTTTCGGAAATTATTCGCGTTTTACAATTTTTTTTGGGTACTTCAATGCAACGTGTGGCACATCTTAGCCGTCAAATGAATTTTCGCAAAATATATATGGATTGGAAGATAAACTTCAGTACTTCCTGGAAACCGCATGCGCATCAAATGATTTTGAGAAGTACGCGATTTATACGCAATTTAAAATGTATATTTCATAATATTATTCTATTTTAAGATTTATTCCTATATATAGAACCCCAAGATTTATCGGAAGAGTCTTGATAAATGCACAAGGTGTATACTTATACACAAGAAATGATTATTCTTATATATTTAAAATTTTCGGCGAAATTCAGATAAAATAGCAGAATAACCCCAACATTTTTTCTGAAATTTTTTGTATAAAATTAAAAAAATAAATATGATGACATTATTTTTTCGAACCAAAAACAAATATTTTTCCTCAATATCTTTTTTTGATGTCGCTGTGATTTACAAACCGCTACACGGACTTGTGTGATTTTGATATCATTTGATTCATCATGGTGTTTAGATGATGTAATCGGCTATATTTTTTTTATTTTTCTCATATTTCGCGAAGATATGCAGCTTTATCGCGATTATTGTAATATATTCATATTCTTACTTTACGGAGGAAGATCTATATCAACGTTTTTTGGTCAATATAATAAACGGCGTAATTTTACGATTTTTTCTTATGCCCAAAATTAAAACCTCGATAACTTTTGCGCGCATCAACCAAAAATTTGATCGCGAACGGTTTCGGAGTCAGAACATTTTTCTCTATATGAGTACCAAAAATCATTGATGTGCCACAAAAACAAAAAAGCTGATTTTTTGAAAATGGAATATTTAAAAATTGGCAATATTGCCCATATATATTTGGGGTAGAAGTTTCATTGCCAATTTGGGTTGGTAGGTAAAAGTACAAATAATGAGTTTGAATCATTTTATAGAACTACATTACTTGCCCCATTTTTGAACGACTTACTTAGATGGCTTGTGACAGAACGGTTGTTCCATAAGCCGAGATTTATAGAGATTTCCAAGCGAATCGGTCTTGTGCACATCTCATCCAATTTGAAAGACCATTTTCCGAGATGTTGTCTTCCACTTGATCTTTCTATCAGATTCATGACCTTCCCTTTCTGCTTGAACCGCTTTTATATGCCTTTTGAGCTGGGTCATCCTCATCCCTTCTATTTATTTATTTTATTTATTTCAGTCTATGGAAGTATAAATCCTTACGGACTAGATTATTATGAGATAAAGTGCAAATCTAATAATTCATTAAATTTATGTAAAGTATAAGTAAAATCCAAACTTAATTCTATATTTATTAAATTGAATTGTTTAAGCACTCTTACAATGGGTTCATTTTGGGCATAGTTACTATTATGTGTTTTACATGAAAATATTCAACAAATCTAAGGGGTCTTGCCGGTACTTTGATTCCAATTAACTGAAGCAAATCAGGACAATTTATATATCCACAAACCAATTTATAAAGAAAAACCAGTGAGCGGAGCAGTATAGTCGGACGGGGCCGACCATACGATACCCTACACAACTACCACGAACTCTAACATTCTGAGGATGTTTATTCCGAGTCTGAGTAATATTTCCTGATATTTGCCCCCTCTTGTACAGCCCCCTCTTGTACAGTCCTTCTAATTACTTGTCCAGATTACCTTCACGGTGGGTGTGTTGTGATTTTCGGATTATACTTTACTCGAAAACACACAAAAAATTATGTTTTCGGTCCATTTCATCCCAAAATTTTAATCTGATCATCACCGAAAATTGTAGGCGTTGTTCTTGACCATAACTGGAACTTCATGAAAAATTTCAAAGCCATCAGCGCGATATTTCTCCCTTTAATGTGGTAATGGATTACTAAATAATATCTGAATACGTAAGCACATGTAAATATTTGACTGTAACTCCCACATCTGAGTAGATACATCACTATATTTGGTATCAATTTAAAGGTCAACCACTCCTCTTGGATATGTTATCAACTCCTAGGGTCTACATCCTCCAGGAGTAAATATATATGCCATAGAATACAAATTTTGTCATTTTTCACACAAAAGTCAGGGTCCATTTGACCCGCTAAATATTGACCGATCTTTATCAAAACATGCACGCTTATTCTCTGACCCGATCCCCTTCTCCATGCAAACATTCGCGGTGTTTGGGCCATAATTGCGGCCTCTGGAGCGACCAGAAAAACCGACAAAAATTTAGTATTTGGTCCATTTCATCCCCTAAATATTTACCGATCTTTTCCAAAAACAATAGGGGTCTTCATTGGCCAGAACCCATCCTACATGCAAAATTTCGTGAAGATTGGTCCATAACTGTGGCCTGTATCGTGTTTACAAATTATAATGGACAGACGGACGGACACACATGTCTAGTTCGACTCAGCTAGTCGAGATATGACGATCGGTATACTTAAAGGTGGGTCTAGGACCAATATTTCGCGGCGTTACAAACATTTGGGGCTGCACAAAGCTATAATACCCTGACAACATAGTTGTGTAGGGTATAATAATAGACATTTTAGATCTACGATCACTCAATAAATCCAGATGTATAAGTTTACACCTAGATTCATAAGATGGCAGAGGTAAGGAAAACTTTAATGAATATAAAGCAAAATAGATAAACTTTTTTTGTAGCCTTTCCAAGCGATTAATGTGCACAGCATAATATGGATTCCATACTATTGACGCATAATCAAGCTTAGATCGAACGAAACTTGTAAATAATAATTTACGAGTATATGGATCGGAAAATTCTTTACAATTGCGTTTTAAAAATGCTAAAGCCGAATAAGCTCTAGGCATAATATAATCAATATGATATTTGAATGAAAGTTCATAATCAAAAACAACCCCAGTATCAAGTTTAGTATATACTTTTGACAATAAAATATTATTAATTTGATACTGAGTATCAATTTTTTGTAAACGCCTACTAAATGGTAGGTGAACACACTTAGAAATGTTGAAATCCAATTTGTTTAATTGACTCCAAGAAAATAATCGATTTAAAACTGGAAATTTTTGCAAAAAATTTAATATCATCCGCGTATAGAAGAAATTTCCCAAAATGAAAACAAGAATCAATATCATTTATAAATAATATAAAAAATAGGGGGCCTAAAATACTACCCTGTGGTATACCAGAAGTGGCAACGTAGTAGTCAGAATTAAAACTTTCAACATTAACAAAACAAAGCCTATTAGTAAGATATGACTCAATCCATAATAGAAAAGAAGAATGAATAGGGGAGAGGGGGGCACCTTTGAACACTTTTTGCTTTCAAGCCTTATAAAATTTTTTATTTTATCATTTTTGGTTTCTTATAAATTTTAACTAATAGGTACATATGTAACCTTTAAAATGAATATACATATGACATACTATAAGCTTGATAAATATATTTTATAACTGTTTTAATGGACAAACTCAAAGTGTTCAAAGTTGCCCTCCCAGGGGGGCACCTTTGAACAGGGGTTAGCATTTTTGAACGACATGGTTTTTTACAGTGTTTATGTTCAAATATGTATGTATTTTATTCATACATATCAGAAATGCATTAATTCATTAAAAATATATATAAAAAATATTCAAAATTTAAAAAATTTAGGTCAAAAATTATTAAAACATAAAATGTCTTAAAAATACAAATTAATATGGTGAAAAATACAGTTAATTTCGTAATCTTATTAGCCCATTTGAAATTTTGAGAAATCCAAGCCAAAAGTTAAAAACTCCTTTTTTTACTCGAGTTTAATGGGCATGTTCAAAGGTGCCCCACCCACGGCATTTTACGGAAATTTAAAATAACTTTTTTTGTAATAAATATATATGAAAGAAATTACATTAGTTATGTTTGAAATGATTGTTGGAATGCAAAAAATTTGTTTGACGAAAGAAAACTATCACAGAATTCTTCCTGCGCCCTTACAACCAAATGAATAAAAGTTTACAATGACACTGAGAAAACATGGTCAACCATGCACAATTTTTCGACAACTGAAAAAGCAAGCCAAAGTGGTTCACGCATATAGAGAACAAGATTGCCATATACAAAAATGTGGTTGCGGGTCGGAAAAATATTAAACCAAGATTTTATGAGCGCTGTTCAAAGGTGCCCCACGTTCAAAGGTGCCCCCTCTCCCCTACCTATTTTATGCAACTTTGCCAATAAAATTTTGTGTGAAACTCTGTCAAATGCTTTACAAAGATCAAAATAGATAGCATCGACTTGATATCCATTCTCAAAAATGGAAATACAATAATTTGTAAAAAGAAGAAGATTTGTCACCGTTGATCTATTTCTTATGAAACCATGCTGAGAAACTAATAGAAATGAATGAACTGAGTTAAAAAGGTAATTAAATATAATATGTTCAAAAAGCTTGGAAACACTGGATAATTTTGATATAGGTCTATAGTTTTTTATATCATTCTTAGCACCAGTTTTATAACTGAAGAAATCTTCCATCTATCTAAAATAATCCTTTAGATAAAGAGAGATTAAAAATATGAGCTAAGGGAAAACAAATGGATTTACTGCACTGTTTTAATAAATAAGGCGAAATTCCATCAATGTCAATTTTAGTTGAATCTTTCAACATTTCAAAACCACGTAATACGTCTGTTTCATTTAATTTAATAGAACTCATATTTATGACTTCCTTAACAAAATCCAACGAAATGTTGTTATCTGCAACATCAGTTGGGACAAAACATGGCCTTCTCACAACATGGCCTAGCCAATGTAGTCGCTGCAGCTCGATATGTCTGACTATGGCGATGTCCGAGAATAGATGGCATAGCTCATGGTTCATTCGAC
Source organism: Musca vetustissima (assembly GCF_032173495.1). Classification (NCBI taxonomy): domain Eukaryota; kingdom Metazoa; phylum Arthropoda; class Insecta; order Diptera; family Muscidae; genus Musca; species Musca vetustissima. The sequence continues at coordinate 2,711 of NW_026878278.1, read as the reverse complement.
GATAATGTTCACCGTCGACGCAGATCGGCCTATCGCAAGTACCCATGCTTTAGATCCGTACAACAGAACGGGTAATATCAGCCTCGTGTGAGTTTGGTCTGGCAAGAGGTAGCCATAGTAGCATTTGTTGGCCAACACTATTCTTCTCCGGATTTCAAAGCTGATGTTATTATTAGTTTTCTTTATGGCGGCACCGAGGTATATAAAATCGTTTACTACCTCGAAGCTATAGCTTTCAAATTTCAAAGTTGGTCCGAGTCTACCGGACTTCTTGACCGTTGATACCATCAGCTTGGTCTTCTCGCCATTAACTGCCAGGCCCACTTAGGCAGTCTCCTTCTCAATTTGTTCAAAGGTGGCTGTTACAGCTCGCAATGTTCGACCCATTATGTCGCTGTCATCGGCGTAGGCTAGTAACATATGCTGATTGGTGTACAGAGTGTCATTTATGTTCACATTTGCATCTGGTATGACCTTTTCCAGCTGGATGTAAAACAGGTCACACGACATACTGTCACCTTGCCTGTATCCTCGTTCGGTATTGAAGGGCTCCAAGAGGTCCTATCCGACTTTAGCTGCTGACCTTTCACCAATCAAAGTTATCCTGCATAGCCGTATTAATTTTGCAGAAATGCCGAACGCTGACATGGCTTTAAACTCCTTTGAGCGGATAAGGCTGTCGAATACGGCTTTGTAGTCGAAGAATAGGTGGAATGTGTCGATGTGTTTTTCCTTGGTCTTTTCCAGGGTCAATGTTGGATTTGCCAGGTATGAAGCCGCATTTGTATGGCTCAATAATGTCATTGACCAGTGGCTTCAGGCGTTCCCAAGCGACGGGAAGGAGACTTATTCCTCTATAGTTGGCACATATCGTCCTGTCTCCTTTTTTGTACAGAGGACATAGGATGCTGAAGTTCCAACCCTTGAGCATGCATTCTTCTAGCCAAATTGTACTTTTCAGCTGGTGCATGATTCTGACCAACATCTGATCACCAGTCTTGAATAGTTCGGCTGGTAACTCATCGGCACCTGCTGCTTTATTATTCTTCAGACGATTAATTGCTATTTTGACCTCATCTTGGCTATATATACATCTCTTATTGGTTCTGTGGTATTTTCTTCAACGCCACTATTTGATACCAGAAGCTTTTCAAAATATTCCTTCCAGATCCTCAACACGTTTTCTGCATTTGTCACAATGTTTCCATCTTCATATCTACAGGAGGATGTGCCTGCACCAAAGCCTTCGATTTGGTGTTTTACTCGTTAGTAAAATTTCCCGACTTCATTTTGACTACTGTACATCTCGATTTGTTCACGCTCACTTTGTATTAGGTTGGAGAAAATTAAATCCATGATTTGTTGCCATTTTAAAGATAACTTCATAATACCTCTCTCATAGAAGTCCTGCTCTCTATTTGCAAAAAAAAACTCTAGTGTTCAATTTTCACAATCTTCCCTGGATACCAATTTTTTATCATTAAAGAAATTTTGCAATGCAAGAAAAATATGATAATCGCTTGGTGTCAAATCCGGACTATATGGCCGATGCATTAAAACTTCCCAATTAAGCTCCCGAAGTTTCTGGCGAGTCACTGTAAAAGTGTGTGGCTTAGCGTTGTCCTGTCCTGTTGGCCTATTCTAGTCAATTGCTATCTTCAAACGGGCCAGTTGCTCAAATTCATGTAAATGTTCCTTCGAAAAGGTTACGTCTGTTATTATAAAGTGAAAATATTAAATAAATTAAGTTTATAACATTTATTACATTTCATACAGGTATATGACGTTTTCGACGTTTACAACTTATTATATTGTCAATGAACGAATTTTAGGCATTTATGTGTAATTTTTACATAATACTGACCTTATATACATATTTGTTCCGCCTTCATTCAATTGCCCACCGCTGTAATTAACAAGGTTGGATGCATGCACCAAAAATATCTTCTCGGCAAAACGTTTTGGCAGTTGAAACAACAGCCCGCCAACGTCAATGACAGCTACAACTTGTGATGTTGCTTGTCAGTGGCGTCTAACGAAATTAAAACGACAATTGCTGGAATTGTAAATAGCATTTTGTGTTTGATAGCAAGTACACCACAATTACACTTACAAACATCCATCCATTCATACAACCCCCGCACAATGTAGCTTTGAGCAGGTATGCAGGGCTGTTTGCGGCCGAATTCGTGAAAATATGAAAACCAAGAAAAGTTTTCTCATAGGCCGCGCGAATCCGAAATCCCCAAGTCATATATGGATGAATCGATGGTGGGACAGATGCAACACAACCGCATACACATGCACCCTTCAAACATACTGCAACTGAAAAGCCGCAACATCAAAACATGTTAGTTTCTGTCAGACAGGTCAAAAACATTTACTGCAAATGTTGTCAGGAGGACATCCGTGTAGATGTGTATGTGTGTGTGCGTGTAATGTGCTCATTTCTATGACAATAACTTACACCACAATGCGGTTCGTGGTCTTATAAGTAATTGTTGGTGGTAGTGGTGGATATGGCGGTGAAATTATATGTGTTCCGGGACATAGGAGTGCTTTATGACGAAAAGTTAGGGGTTTTGTGGGTGAGATATATTCTGTCAGCAAATATTACATCTTCGAGAGAGATTAATGTTGCAGTTTACACTATGTATGTGGTGCATTTTAGATTTATGGAAATTTTTTGCGGAGTTCATATTTTTCTGTTA
>NW_026878277.1:0-10663 GCF_032173495.1 Musca vetustissima | reverse complement strand
GGACTACCTTAGGCGTGAATTTTTAAAAGGACATATTTTGGCTATGCGTGTATTTTACAAAATCAAGGTAATTCAAACTGATTATCGTAAAGTATAACTTCATGATCTATCCCGAACATTCTGCACAATTTAGAAATGTTGGATATATATATATATATATATATATATATATGTCATGGTATACCAATTATTCGTGTCGTTGAATATGTGTCAGAGTGTGTAAGAACTTGCTCTTGTTAACGTCAAAGTTAACGGATTCTTCATGCTTATGTGAGCATTACTAGCTGCAGTAAGTGAGAGTGGAAAACTCCCCACGATTGAATGCAACAATAAGCAAGGATTATTATAGGCGTGGATATTTTAATGAATATTTTTTCAAGGACTATTTTGCGTGGATCATGGACTATAATTGGCGTGCATTTTTAAAAAATATTTTTCAAGGCCTATTTTTTGGATTTTCAAAGAATATTTTATCACAGATTTTATTCCCTTCATAACTCTGTGGTACAGGGTATTATGTCTTTGTGCATATGTTTGTAACAGGCAAAAATAATCGAGATGGACCCATGGTTCCTTTTGAGAATATGCATAGAATCACTTTCTGAGTCGATTTATGCATGTCCGTCTGTCCGTCCATGTATTTTTGTTAACAAAGTACAGGTCGCATTTATGATCTGATTTGGATGAAATTTGGTACAGGTCACTTAATTGGCTAAAGGAGAAACCCTTTTGAAAATGGAAAAATCGGTTCAGATTTAGACATAGCTCCCATATATATTTTCTTCCGATTTAAGATAAATGGTGCACCAAAGTCCCTATATATCTTTCGATTTGCACGAAATTTGGCATAGAGTACTTTATAAGTTCCAGAATGAGGTGTGCCAAATTTCGAGGAAATCGGTTCAGATTTAGATATAGCTCCTATATATAGTCTTGTTGATTTCCACGAAATTTGGCACAGAGTACTGAATTAGGTCCGGAATGATGTGTGCTAAATTTCGTGAAAATCGGTTTAAATTTAAATTTAACTAACATATATAGTTTTGTCCGATTTAATGTAAGTGGTGCACCAAAATCCTTATATATCTTTTGATTTACACGAAATGTTGTGTGTACTGAATTGAGTCTAGAATGACGTGCGCCAGGTTTCCAGAAAATTGCTTCAGATATATATAGCTCCCATATAAATTTTCGTCCGACTTAAGGTAAATGGGGCACCAAAGTTCCCATATATCGTTCGATTTAAACGAAATTTGGCATAGAGTACTGAATTTGGTCCACAATGACGTGTGCCAAGTTTCCAGAAAGTCGGGTCAGATTTATATATAGCTCCCATATATATATTCGTCCGGTCTAAGGTAAATTGGGCTCCAAAGTCCCTATATATCTTTCGATTTACACGAAATTTGGCACAGAGTACTGAATTAGGTCCAGAATGGCGTGTGCCAAGGTTCGAGAAAGTCGGTTCAGATTTAGATATAGCTTTAATATATATTTTTGACCGATTTAATTTAAATTGTGCTCTAAAGGCGCGAAGATTTGCCGATCGGCACACAATTTTGTACGATGTACCTTTCGTGTGCCAAGTTTTCTTAGAAAAGGCGAAGTCTGTTAGGACACATATGTAGAATATCCCCAAAGTGGTGAAGGGTATCATATAGTCGGCCCAGTCCGACTTTACTACTTTCCTTACTGGTTTAAAACTATTTTTCCAAGCAAAACTATGGGCGTATATTTTTAAATATGGGCTTTAAAAGGATCATTATTGAAGTGTACGGTTAAAGAATATTCTTTTAAGGACAATTTTTTAAGTGTATTTTTAAAAAATATTTGTTCATGGAGATTTATAGTTGTGCACATCTCAATAATGTTTTTACAAAGACTTTCGTAACTTTAATTCCAACTTTACTAAGTTTTTAAATCCACTACCAAATTTGATACATTTCATGGAAATCGCATTAGTGTATTTTCTCTTGTAATGTTACACCCCAAGAGAGCTGTACAGTAACAATTAACTAACACATAGATATACCCAAATTATTCCCAAACCAGCAATCAAACTGAATCTAGTCAATCTATTCTGCCTTATGCAAACGGCACCTTTGCAACACAAACACATACACATAGTTTATATTGCTATGTACACATCCGTTGTAGAGAAGCGAGTGTTTGTATGCATCCGACACATATAGCATTTCCAGATTAAATGAAACCTTTTCCAAATTAAATGAAACCTTTTCCAAATTAAATGAAACCTTTTCCAAATTAAATGAAACCTTTTCCAAATTAAATGAAACCTTTTCCAATTGAAATGAAACCTTTACCAAATAGAATGAAACCTTTTCCAATTGAAATGAAACCTTTTACAAATAGAATGAAACTTTTTCCAAATTAAATGAAACCTTTATTCTTATCTAAGGAAATTTAATATTTGCAGTAATTTTAAACCAATATTTGAAAATTAAATCAAAGAATATTAACAAATATAGTTGTATGGCTATGTAATTAACATAAATATTCTTTAATTCGGTGTGATTTCATTTAATATCTTTACTACATAAAACAAAATAAATAGTAATACAAACTGGGGTACTTCTTGACATTTTAATAAATAAATATTTAAGAACAAGAATTGAATACCCGGTCCCAAATGATGATAAGGTAACTGCTTATCTTAATGAAGGGGTTCCCGACTTGCAGCTTGTGGGATTTTCAAACCCATGTCCATTATGTAGTTAGAAAAATCTTGCCGAGTAGGCTTTTGAATACTTCGCTCGATTACATCAACAATGTTATGTTCCATTGAAACGTCACATAGCTCAGCTCTTGCACATAATTTTATTTTTGAAAATGAATTTTCAATTGGATTTAGCATTGGAGAAAAAAGCGGTAAGAATTTAAGATTGCATCTTTTGGATTCGATCAAATTTTGTATGTCATGTCGCTTGTGTATTTGAGCCGTATTTTCCAACTCTGGATTGATTTTCTCAAAAAAAAAAAATTCTAATGTTCTGGAGTCATTCATTCGTTCTATTTCAATATTCAACGTAATTTTCTATGCAGCTTGTGGAAATATTTATATCATTTTATCTCAACAGTTTAGTTTTTATGGCTTTGAGGGTAATTCCAGGTTGACTTTTTCTATATAGAAATCGATCAGACTTAAAACTTGTGGTGTCAACAACTTAGTTCTATTTCCTCCACGCTTATTTTCCTTCAATGTTCCAAAATTTATTCATTGATGAGTGTGGATTTAATCTTCACATACGAAGAACCCAAGCCCGTTCAAGACAAGGAACAGGAGCACACATTGTGTTGCCTACGGTCAGAGGTCGTAATGCCACTATAATTGCAGCAATAAACAACGCGGGAGTTGTACATCACACAATCGTTTCTAATTCCAGTGTCGATGCAGACAGATTTAAATTATTTATAGAATTTTTTTGAGAAAATCAATCCAGAGTTGGAAAATAACGGTCAAATACACAAGCGACATGACATAAAAAATTTGATCGAATCCAAAAGATGCAACCTTAAATTCTTACCGCTTTATTCTCCAATGCTAAATCCAATTGAAAATGCATTTTCAAAAATTAAATTTTGTGCAAGAGCTGAGCTGTGTGACGTTTCAATGGAACATAACGTTGTTGATGTAATCGAGCGAAGTATTCAAAAGCTTACTCGGCAAGATTTTTCTAACTACGGTATGGACATGGTTTTGAAAATCCCACAAGCTGCAAGTCGGGAACCCCTTCATTAAGATAAGCAGTTACCTTATCATCAACAATTTATTAAATCAAATATGTATTTCGCATTTAGGACCGGGTATTCAATTCTTGTTCTTAAATATTTATTTATTAAAATGCCAAGAAGTACCCCAGTTTGTATTACTATTTATTTTGTTTTATGTAGTAAAGATATTAAATGAAATCACACCGAATTAAAGAATATTTATGTTAATTACATAGCCATACAATTATATTTGTTAATATTCTTTGATTTAATTTTCAAATATTGGTTTAAAATTACTGCAAATATTATATTTCCTTAGATAAGAATAAAGGTTTCATTTAATTTGGAAAAAGTTTCATTCTATTTGTAAAAGGTTTCATTTCAATTGGAAAAGGTTTCATTCTATTTGTAAAAGGTTTCATTTCAATTGGAAAAGGTTTCATTTAATTTGGAAAAAGGTTTCATTTAATTTGGAAAATGTTTCATTTAATTTGGAAAAAGTTTCATTTAATTTGTAAAAGGTTTCATTTAATCTGGAAATGCTATATATGAATTAATGAAGTGTGTTCTCGTCAATCCTTTTACTCGAGTTTTACCAGCAAGATTTTTGTCGTACTTTAACCGCTAAGTTTCGTCGTTTTTTTGTTGGTTTTTGTTTGTTTGTTGCACTTGCATCCACCAAACACCCTATAGTCAAATTGAGATTGAAGCGTAACAACCTTTGAAGCGGATATATGAAAACACCAAGTATTCGTTTATCCGTTCTTGTTTTATTTTTCGAAACTCTTGCCCTACTAACGTAACATTGTAGACTACCACTTCCAGTGCATCCGTTCAGTCAGTCAACCAGCCAGCCAGTCAAACATCCATCATTTTTATGTTTGTCCCGTGTAAATGAATACCGAGAAGTTGCAGTATCAACGGGCTTACAATAAAGAGTGACGATGGCATATATTGGGTCATAGGGTGTATGGTTTTAGAGCTAAAATTAAGTCATAAAAATACAAACATTTCCTTTACAGAGGAAAGAAGGTATCTATAAGCGAGCTAAAGAGAGCCGCTATAGTTGAAGTGGGTCTTTATAGGCAAGCTGAAAGGGCGTATTTCTAGACGAACTACACTGAAGTTTTTAGAAGAATTGCAACAGGGAGTCTTTATTAGTGGATAGAAAACGTGGATCCCTATTATAAATAGTGTGGGTTATAACTTGTGTGTGTGTTGTTATATGTTAAATGGAGTTATATTTGTAATCACTCCACCCTAATATTCTCTTTTTTATATGAATTGTAGATTCTATCACCATATCGTCATATATGGATTCACTTGTTTATACTGTCGATTTTAAAATATGACATATGAGGTAAGATGTTGACATATGTACGTACAAATATATTCTTATTATACCCTACACAACTATGTTGTCAGGGTATTATAGCTTTGTGCAGCCCCAAATGTTTGTAACGCCGCGAAATATTGGTCCTAGACCCACCTTTAAGTATACCGATCGTCATATCTCGACTAGCTGAGTCGATCTAGACATGTGTGTCCGTCCGTCCGTCCGTCCGTCCGTCTGTCCATTATAATTTGTAAACACGATACAGGCCACAGTTATGGACCAATCTTCACGAAATTTTGCATGTAGGATGGGTTCTGGCCAATGAAGACCCCTATTGTTTTTGGAAAAGATCGGTTAATATTTAGGGGATGAAATGGACCAAATACTAAATTTTTGTCGGTTTTTCTGGTCGCTCCAGAGGCCGCAATTATGGCCCAAACACCGCGAATTTTTGCATGGAGAAGGGGATCGGGTCGGAGAATAAGCATGCATGTTTTGATAAAGATCGGGCAATATTTAGTGGGTCAAATGGACCCTGACTTTTGTGTGAAAAATGACAATATTTGTATTCTATGGCATACATATTTACTCCTGGAGGATGTAGACCCCAGGAGTTGATAGCATATCCAAGAGGAGTGGTTGGCCTTTAAATTGACACCAAATATAGTGATGTATCTACTCAGATGTGGGAGTTACAGTCAAATATTTACAGGTGCTTACGTATTCAGATATTATTCAGTAACCCATTACCACATTAGAGGGAGAAATATCGCGCTGATGGCTTTGACATTTTTCATGAAGTTCCAGTTATGGTCAGGAACAACGCCTAAAATTTACGGTGATGATCAGATTAAAATTTTGGGATGAAATGGACCGAAAACATAATTTTTTGGGTGTTTTCGAGTAGAGTATAATCCGAAAATCACAACACAACCCACCGTGAAGGTAATCTGGACAAGTAATTAGAAGGACTGTACTGAATATTCGAAAAAAGTAAGGAAGAGGTGTTGTTAACCTCTAATCGGACAAGAGGGGGCAAATATCACGAAATATTACTCAGACTCGGAATAAACATCCTCAGAAAGTTAGAGTTCGTGGTAGTTGTGTAGGGTATCGCATGGTCGGCCCCGTCCGACTATACTGCTCCGCTCACTGGTTTTCTTTATTTTTATTTTATGTAGTAAAAATCATTCACATAAAAGTCATACTGCTTGTCAATCATTTTTTGAAAACGATACACATTCAGAAAGTTTATATCATAAATAACGACATCAAACTTCTTTAATTAGTACAATGTCATTTAAAAAGGCTATTTGAAGGCATATTTGTAAAATATAGGTGACTAGATATTTGGAGCAGGAGTAACTTTTGTTCAATCAATGAACTTCATTGACAAAGAAACATATAGCAAACAGTAAGAAAAGTAATATAGTCGGACGGGGCCGGCTATATGATACCCTTCACAGCTATGCATATATTCTACATAAGTATCCTAACAGACGTCGCCTTTTCGAAGGAATAATTATTATACCCTACACAACTATATTGTCAGGGTATTATAGCTTTGTGCAGCCCCAAAAGTTTGTAACGCCGCGAAATATTGGTCCTAGACCCACCTTTAAGTATACCGATCGTCATATCTCGACTAGCTGAGTCGATCTAGACATGTGTGTCCGTCCGTCTGTCCGTCTGTCCATTATAATTTGTAAACACGATACAGGCCACAGTTATGGACCAATCTTCATGAAATTTTGCTTGTAGGATGGGTTCTGGCCAATGAAGACCCCTATTGTTTTTGGAAAAGATCGGTTAATATTTATGGGATGAAATGGACCAAAAACTTTATTTTTGTCGGGTTTTCTGTACGTTCCAGAGGCCGCAATTATGACCCAAACAACGCGTATTTTTGCACGGAGAAGGGGATCGGGCCAAAGAATAAGCATGCCTATTTTGATAAAGATCGGTCAATATTTAGCGGGTCAAATGGACCCTGACTTTTGTGTGAAAAATTACAAAATTTGTATTCTATGGGGTATATATTTGAACCTGAAGGTCCTAGAACCGAGAAGTTGATATTATGTTCAAGAAGAGTTGTTGACCTTTAAATTGATACCAATTATATTGCTGTATAGTCGGATGCGGGACTTACACATAAATATTTACAGGTACTTACGTATTCATATATTATTTAGTAACACATTACCACACTAGAGGGCGGAAATGTAGCGCTGATCGCTTTGAAAATTTCCATGAGGTTCAAGTAATGGTCACCAACAACGCCTATAACTTTTTGGTGATAATCAGATAATAATTTTGGGATGAAGTGGACCGAAAACTTATTTTTTTTTTGTTATTTTTCGAGTCGATCTATAGGCCCACGGTGAAGGGAATTTGGAATTTGGACATGTGATTAGAATGGCTTTACTGAATATTTGTAATATTTGTTGACCTCTAGTCGGTCAAGAGGGTGCAAATATCGCGAAATATTGCCCAAGCTCAGGATATAGAACCACAGAAAGTTATAGTTTCGTGGATGTTGTGTAGGGTATCATATGGTCGGCCTCGTCCGAATATACTGCTCCGCTCACTGGTTTCAGTATGTTGTGTCATTTGACGTAGCTATGGGTCGTTAGTGCAAAATTTGCATTAAATTGGACGAAAATGTGTATGGGAGCTATAACTAAATTCGAACCGATTTTCACGAAACTTAGCACATATCATTCTCGACCTAATTTAGTACCCTATGCCAAATTTCTTGCAAATCGAAAGATATTAAGGGATTTTGGTGCTCCATTTACCTTAAATCGGACGATAAAATATATGGGAGCTATATCTAAATCTGAACCGATTTTCACCGATTTCGAAAGATATATAGGGACTTTGGTGCACCATTTATTTAAAATCGGACAAAACTATATATGCGAGCTATATCTAAATCTGAACCTATTTTTCCCAATTTCAATAAGGTCCGTCCTTGAGCCAAATAAATGAGTTGTGCCAAATTTCATCCGATTCGAATCATAAATGCGGACAGACGGACGGAAATACATAAGTCGACTAGGCTTAATTCAGTACGCTGTGACAAATTTCTTGCTAATCGAAAGATATTTAGGGACTTTGGTGCACCATTTACCTTAAATCGGACGAAAATATATGGGAGGTACATCTAAATCTGAACCGATTTTCACGAAACTTAGCACACATCATTCTAGGCTCAATTCAGTTCGCTATGTCAAATTTCGTGCAAATCAAAAGATATTAAGGGAATTTGGTGCACCATTTATCTTAAATCGGACGATAAAATATATGGGAGCTATATCTAAATCTGAACCTATTTTGCCCAATTTCAATAGGGTTCGTCCTTGGGCCAAATAAATGAGCTGAGCCAAATTTCATCCGGACGGAAATGCATAAATCGAATTTAGATATAGCTTCAACATATATTTTTGTTCAATTTTAATTAAATGGTGCACAACGAAATACTAAGTGTTTTTCCGACAACGCTCATCATACCATATGGTCAAATATGTCTAGATTTACATATAGCTCTCATGAATAATATGTACGTATTCATACAAACGGTACACTAAAGAACACAAGTCTGTCATAGATCCTCCCAATAAGCAATTTCTGTTCTATCTACAGGATATTGTATATCTCTTTTATGACTTTTGAACTTACCTTACTTTTAATATGGATTTGATTTAATTTTTAATTAAATATGGAATTCAATTATAATTTAAACATTTAAATTAAAAATAAAATAGCAAATACGTCCTTACGTTCAGACCTTTATATCCTCCACCAAATTTGAAATCGAATTTTTTTTTAAAGGACTGTATATTGGACATTTGTCATATATCGAAAATCCTTTGGAAAAATGTAATATTTTGAATTCTCATTAGATAACACATATCCGTACTCAAAACAATTACGATTGACCCAAATTTCAGGATAGCAACCTAATATTCAGATTTAAATATATATATTATCGTACGATTAAATGTATGTGATAGTACAGAATTTGGCATTGCGTACTGAACTGAGAATACTGAACTAGAATGATATGTGCTAAATTTCATGAAAAACGATTCAGATTTAGTTATAGCTCCCATATATTTCTTCCTTTGATTTTATGTAAATTGTGCACTGAAGACGCAAGGTTTATTCGATTGACACACAATTTTGTACAATGTACTGAAGTTAATATAAATTAACCTCTGGCAAGTTTCGTTGATATCTGTTCTGATTTAGATATAGATCCCATATATATTTTCGTTGGATTTTAAGTAAATGGTGCACCGAATGACATGAAATTTTTCACAACGTATCGAATTGAGATAGATGCGGACACAGCTTTCATATATATTTCAAACAGGTGGCGGATTTATATTAAATTGTGAAGAGTGCGTCCCATCGAATAGCGTGTATCAAGTTTGCTATAAATCTATTTACACACATTTGTCCATTGTAAGAAAAACGACTCTATACTTGCTCAAATGAAATGCAATTTATAATAGGTGCCAGAAAGGCATAAATATCACATATTTAAGTTCGTTCAATGTCATGTCAATGTTCTTTTGAAAAGGCGACGTCAATAACAAAAACAAAATTCGTGAGTATCTAAATTTAGACTTTTTGCAACAAATTGTGGATATCTGTATTATATAGTGGTAGTAGGAGAATAGAGTAACCCTCATCTCTTAATACGTGTAATAATTTCTAAAAATTCCAATAAATTGCAATTAAAATGTCTTTAGCGATTTATGTTCATTAATCTAATTACGTAAACATGAAAAACGATAAAAACGTCCCTTACCTTACACAAATTCGATTTGATACATGATAATTTATTCACTTCATTGTGGTCAAAATAAACATTAATTATTTTTCTTGTTGCTGTTTTTATACCTTTCACCACACTGTGGTACAGGGTATTATGTCTTTGTGCATATGTTTGTAACAGGCAAAAGGAAACAAGATAGACACATGATTCCTTTTGAGAATATGTATATAATCATTTTCTAAGCCGATTTATGCATGTCCGTCTGTCCGTAATGAAATTTGGCACAGCTCATTGGGAAATTGGAAAAAATCGTTTCAGATTTGGATATAGTTCCTTCGAGGGAACATTGCCATGTAATTGTAAGGATGCATATGTACAATATACCCAAAGTGGTGAAGGGTATCATATAGTCGGACTTTACTACTTTCCTTACTGGCTATACCCTTCACCACACTGTGGTACAGGGTATTATGCCTTTGTGCATATGTTTGTAACAGGCAAAAGGAAACGAGATAGACACATGGTTCCCTTTGAGAATATGCATTGAATCACTTTCTAAGTCGATTTATGAATGTCCGTCTTTCAATTTGCACGAAATTTGGTACAGCCTAATCATTTAGGTCTAGAATGATGTCTGCCAAGTTTGGTGAAATTCGGTCCAGATTTAGATAGCTCCCATATATATATTTAACCGATTTCATGTAAATGGTGCCCCAAAGTCTTTATATACCCTTCGATTTGCACGAAATTTGGCATTACGTATTGAATTAAGCTAAGAGTGATGAGCAATACGTAACGATCCAGTAGAG
>NW_026878276.1:0-10532 GCF_032173495.1 Musca vetustissima | reverse complement strand
AAATCACCGTTCTTCCACATATCATGTCAAAAAATGAATATTTAATTTCCAACTGTTCTCTTAAAAATTACGAAGTCGCTGCACAGCTGTCACTTTGTTTCGACTCGTTTCTCAAAAGTACAAATTGTCATATAGGTTCTGACAAGCATATCAATTTAAAGTTATGACAGTTTAATCTAAAACTGATTACGTTCAAACAAGTGTATTATGAGAACGAACATTTTTTAAGAATTTGGGTAGTGGTATAAACTAATAACACATCGAATGAGATCTATCAATCAAATGCAGTATTTATACCCTTCACCACACTGTGGTACAGGGTATTATGTCTTTGTGCATATGTTTATGCATAGAATCACTTTTTAAGTCGATTCATGCATGTCCGTCCTTCTGTCTGTCCATGTTAAATTGTAAACAAAGTACAGGTCGCATTTATGATCCGAATTGGATGAACTTTGGCATAGGTCACTTATTTGGCACAAGAGATTTTGATATAACTCTTATATATATTTTCGTCCGATTTAATGTAAATAGTGTACCAAAGTCCATATATATCTTTTGATTTGCACGAAATATGGTACATCGTACTAACTTTGGCCTAGAATGATCTGTGCAAATATTCCTGAAAATCGGTCCAGATTTAGGTATAGCTCTTATAAATATTTTTGTCCGAATTTATGTATATGGTGCACCAAAGTCCCTATTTGGCACAGCGTAATGAAATAGGTCTAGAATGATGTGTGTTAAGTTTCCTGAAAATCGGTCCAGATTTATATATGGTGTACCAAAGTCGCTATATATCTTTGGATTTGCACGAAATTTGGCATAGCATAGGTAGGCCGGTTGACAAAAAATTTGGCACAACGTACTGAAGTTAATATAACCTAGCTTGAAGCAACCCTGTATCTGACCAAAGGAAAAATTTAGTATAGGTTGCAGAATGACATGTTTGATTTTGGTTCCAATTAGCCCATGTTTCATTGATATTTTTAGATATAGCTCATATATGTTTTAGGCAAAATTGTTCTAAAAGGACATCAAATACGCAACGTCTCTCCTATTGCGACGAAAAGACTAGAATAACATGTATGTGCTCTACTATATTGTTTCGTCAGATTTAATTTGTCCAACGTCCAACATTAATTATATTTCATATATTTCCATTAAATCGTTTTGAGAGATTAAGAACAAAATCAGTCCTATTGTTCTGATTATGATGGTGTTGACTTTGATGAAATGACAACTAGATATAATTTAACCCAACCTTTAGTGGTGTTCATCAAAAACAATTGTATTATGGTTGCAGCAATAAATTGGTACTTATAAGCAATTTGCTACGACAGCATAATATTCTCTCATTCTATTCTCGCCTAATACAATTTAACACAATTTTTATTTTATTCAGTTACCAACACTACATTCTTACAGACGGGGTTGTGACAGTAGAGGCCCGTCGAATTATTTCATCTAATGCTTGTATCGCCTACAAATATAGACTTACCAGACAATTATGTAATTAAGACCTATTTTGAGAAATGAAACTTAAAAAATCCTTAAGGGGACCCCCCCCCCCCCCATTCTCGGTGTCAAAATTTTTGTTGATATAATTCGAATCTACACTGATTAAGGAATGTCTCTACAAAATTTCAAGTGAAAATCTCAAGAAGTCTTGAAGATATATCCGATTTATTGTATCAACATTAAGTGACGGCTAAAGGGCTTCTCAAACTTTAAACGCGTTTTACTCTAAACATTTTCTTGTGAATGGCGGGCACGATAACTCAAAAACCAATAATCCAATCGGTTCCAAATTTTGCAGCGTTTCTCTGAGAGTGTATAGCTCTCGTATGAACTAGGATAAAGCCAATCGGTGAAGATCTTCCTTATTTTTTAACATGGTTTTTTGGTAAAAAATCGGCGATTTTCCAAAAAAAAATTTTCAAAGGTCCACCATTTTGTTAATTTTAGAGCAATAATCCTAGTTCATACGAGAGCCAGACATGTCCTCTTTCTAACACAGTTGGAATTTTCGGATTCCGATGTTCCAGTGAGGAGTTATCATGCCCGCCATCGAAAATGTGGACTTTTCAACAACAAAACAAAAACAACAAATTTTTGTAAATTATTTTTCTTCCTTTTTAAATCTTCAAATATATATGTGCCAAGTTACAAACCTTAACAAGCATTGGTATTCATTTACCAGCCCATTTAAAATCATAAAAATAAAAAATCGAGAATGGGGGGGGGGGGTTTTCCCTTAAGCTAAGGCTAGTAGAGCCCTTTATACCCTTAAAAAACTTTACAATGGTCAGAACGTCTGCACTGGTGTATGTCGGAATATTGATATTGTAAAATGACTACACGAAGGTTTTTCATCATCTGAGAACATGAAGTACCAAATTTGCAAAACGTTAATAGAAGCAATCGATTTAGAATTTCAAAATACAGAAAATTGGTGCCGGTATTCATATGAGGGTTACGTGAAAACATAAATATATTTATATTTAAAATTTCTGGAACTAAATTTGTTAGCCCAATAAGAACTCAGAATGTAAAATGAAGGGCCCACACAACATAGAATATTGTTTGCCCACCAATAATTCGGAGTGCAAATTCTAATCATTCAAGTATAAATTTCCCCGAAGAATATAATTTCCCGCAACAGATACTGTTAATCACAAAATAACGCTTGCTTCACATTTTCTCTCTATTATTTATACACTTGTGAAATTATTTTTTTGCCCTTCTTGCACATATTTGTCAATTATAGCTGTGAATGACTTTATATGGGAAAACTATATATATGGGAAAACTCGAAAAAACCCGGAAATTCGTCACTTTAAGCTAGTAAATTCGACTCCCATTCTGGACCAAATGCAAAATAAATAGTAAGTCGAGTAAATTTAGAAAGATCGGGCAGCATTTATATTAAATTCGGGATATTGGTACTACGGTGCTTCACATTAAATCGAAAGAGATATGTTTACTAGAGCTATTTTCTAATCTGAACCGATTTACTCCGAAATTTGAGAAATCTTATTCTCGAACAAATAAAGAAGACCGAACTAACTTTGAAGTTGCTCGTGCCATTGATGCATTATTTATATGAAATCGCTCGAAATTATATATTGGAGATATGTTTATATCTGAACAGACTCAATACAACCTGGACTAACAATTCAAGATTCAATTAAATTTGTAGTAGGTTTCGGCAGACAGATGTTGAAACCTACTTATACGTCTGTTGTTTGAAATCCTAGTGTTTGTCACAAATGATGTCAAATATTTTTGTAAAAAATTACAGATTATTTTTCAATAAAGTAAGAGGAAATTTTTTTATGACATGCATTTTGAACCAATTTAGCGAGAAAATCAATTAACAGGGTTTAATTATGCGAGGAAATTTACATGTGTTTTCGTATGCAATATTTTTTGCCTCATCATATGGTTCAATTAAGCATATAAACCAATTAATTAACCGAAAAATATTGTACTGGACACACACATAATCCAGAGTAGTTATCTAGGCTAAACTTCCAATTGTTTACAAATCGACTTTTTGAACATCTCTTATTATTTTTACAACTTACTTTTTATACCCTCCACCACAATGTGGTACAGGGTATTATGTCTTTGTGCATATGTTTGTAACAGGCAAAAAGAAACGAGATAGACACATGGTTCCTTTTGAGAATATGCATAGAATAACTTTCTTAGTCGACTTATGCATGTCCGTCCGTCCGTCTGTCTGTCCATGTTAAATTGTAAACAAAGTACAGGTCGCATTTATGATCCCAATTGAATGAAATTTGGCATAGGTCACTTGTTCGGCCCAAGGACCAACCCTATTGAAATTGGGAAAAATCGGTTCAGATTTAGATATAGCTCCCATATATATATTTAACCGATTTAATGTAAACGGCCCCTATATATCTTTCGATTTGCACGAAATTTGGTACAGCCTAATAATTTAGTTTTAGAATGATGTCTACCAAGTTTCGTGAAAATCGGCCCAGATTTAGATATAGCTCCCACATATAGTTTCGTCCGATTTCATGTAAATGGTGCCCCAAAGCCCCTATATATCTTTCGATTTGCACGAAATTTGGCATAACGAACTGAATTAAGCCTAGTGTGATGTCTGCCAAGTTTCGAGAAAATCGGTCAAGATTTAGATATAGCTCCGATATACAGTTTCGTCCGATTTCATGTAAATGGTACCCAACAGTCCCTATATATCTTTCGATTTGCACGAAATTTGGCATAACGAACTGAATTAAGCCTAGTGTGATGTCTGCCAAGTTTCGAGAAAATCGGTCAAGATTTAGATATAGCTCCGATATACAGTTTCGTCCGATTTCATGTAAATGGTACCCAAAAGTCCCTATATATCTTTCGATTTGCACGAAATTTGGCATAACGTAGTGAATTGAGCCTAGAATTATGTCTGCCAAGTTTCGAGAAAATCGGCCCAGATTTCTATATAGCTCCCATATATAGTTTCGTCCGATTTCATGTAAATGATGCACCAAAGTCGCTATATATCTTTCGATTTGCACGAAATTTGTCATAACGTACAGAATTGAGGCTAGAGTGATGTCTGCCTTGTTTCGTGAAAATCGGCCCAGATTTAGATATAGCTCCCATGTATAGTCTCGTCCAATTTCATGTAAATGGTGCACCAAAGTCCCTATATATCCTTGGATTTGCACGAAATTTGGCATAACATACTGAATTGAGCCTAGAGTGATGTCTGTCAAGTTTTGTGAAAATCGGTCAAGATTTAGATATAGCTCCCATATATATTTTCGTCCGATTTAATGTAAATGGTGCACCAAAGTCCACATATATCTTTCGATATGCACGAAATTTGGCATAGCGTACTGAATTTAGTCCAGAATGATGTTTGACAAGTTTCGTGAAAATCGGTTGAGATTTAGATACAGCTCCCTTATATTATAGATTGATTTTAAGTAATTGACACACCAAGAAATCAATAGGATAGGAACAGAACGCACTGAAATAAGTATAACCTAGCCTGTGACAAGTTTCGTTGGAATGGGTTCATATTTGGATATAGCTTCCATATATATTTTCGGCCCATTTTAAGTAAAATTTTGCACATCGTACAAAATTGAGCATAGAATTACGTATGCTCAATTTTGTACGATGCGAATTCAAACAAACTTGTCAGGTTAGGTTATACGAATTTCAGAACGTTTTGTTCCTATTGGTTCCATGGTGGGTCAATGAATCTGGACCGATTTTCACGAAACAAGGCAGACATCACTCTAGGCTCAATTCAGTACGTTATGCCAAATTTCGTGCAAATCGAAAGATATATAGCGACTTTGGTGCACCATTTACATGAAATCGGACGAAACTATATGTGGGAGCTATATAGAAATCTGGACTGCTTTTTCTCGAAACTTGGCAGACATCACTCTAGGGTCAATTCAGTACGTTATGCCAAATTTCGTGCAAATCGAAGGATATATAGCGACTTTGGTGCACCATTTACATGAAATCGGACGAAACTATATATGGGAGCTATATCTAAATCTGGACCGATTTTCATGAAACTAGGCAGACATCATTCTAGGCTCAATTAAGTACGTTATAACAAATTTCGCGCAAATCGAAGGATATATAGGGACTTTGGTGCACCATTTACATGAAATCGGACGAAACTATATATGGGAGCTTTATCTAAATCTTGACCTATTTTCACGAAACTTGGCAGACATCATTCTAGACTCAATACAGTACGTTATGCAAAATTTCGTGCAAATCGCAAGATATAAGTGGTGCACCATTTACATGAAATCGAACGAAACTATATATGGGAGCTATATCTAAATCTGGACCAATTTTCACGAAACTTGGCAGACATCAGTCTAGGCTCAATTCAGTACGTTATGCTAAATTTCGTGCAAATCGAAAGATATATAGCGACTTTGGGGCACCATTTACATGAAATCGGACGAAACTATATATGGGAGCTATATCTAAATCTGGACCGATTTTCATGAAACTAGGCAGACATCATTCTAGGCTCAATTAAGTACGTTATAACAAATTTCGCGCAAATCGAAGGATATATAGGGACTTTGGTACACCATTTACATGAAATCGGACGAAACTATATATGGGAGCTTTATCTAAATCTTGGCCTATTTTCACGAAACTTGGCAGACATCATTCTAGACTCAATACAGTACGTTATGCAAAATTTCGTGCAAATCGCAAGATATAAGTGGTGCACCATTTACATGAAATCGAACGAAACTATATATGGGAGCTATATCTAAATCTGGACCAATTTTCACGAAACTTGGCTGACATCAGTCTAGGCTCAATTCAGTACGTTATGCTAAATTTCGTGCAAATCGAAAGATATATAGGGACTTTGGGGCACCATTTACATGAAATCGGACGAAACTATATATGGGCGCTATATCTAAATCTGGACCGATTTTCTCGAAACTTAGCGGGCATCACTCTAGGCTTAATTCAATACGTTATGCCAAATTTCGTGCAAATCGAAAGATATATAGGGACTTTGGGGCACCATTTACATGAAATCGGACGAAACTATATAAGGGACCGATTTTTACGAAACTTGGCAGACTTTATTCTAGACCTAAATGATTAGGCTGTACCAAATTTCGTGCAAATCGAAAGATATATAGGGACCGTTTAAATCGGTTAAATATATATATATATATATATATATGGGAGCTATATCTAAATCTGAACCGATTTTTCCCAATTTCAATAGGGTTCGTCCTTGGGCCGAATAAGTGACCTATGCCAAATTTCATCCAATTCGGATAATAAATGCGACCTGTACTTTGTTTACAATTTAACTCGGACAGACAGACGGACGGACGGGCATGCCTAAATCGACTTAGAAAGTGATTCTATGCATATTCTCAAAAGGAACCATGTGTCTATCTCGTTTCCTTTTGCCTGTTACAAACATATGCACAAAGATATAATACCCTGTACCACAGTGTGGTGAAGGGTATAAAAAATGATTTCTATGGGTAGGAAAGAAATAATGATGGCTATTGGGATCAGGTTTCTCTTTTCAAAATTAAAAACCAATGAGGTGGAATACTGCGGTCTATGGTAGGAGGATGTGGAAACGAAAACGATAGAATATTCTACTTTGCCGATACCCTATGTTTCGGTGCGACAGTAGGATTTAAATGTTTGGCAGATATTAGGTATACACTTTAATCCTTTTCTCCAAAATAGATCCCAAAATTATTTACAGCTTTGCCAAAATCTAGTCATGACTGAGCTATCAACCCTAACATCTAACATTTCCTTCACATTTTTCTTTTCTAGCTTCCTCTCTTTACTACGTCTTCTAGTGTGATCAGATTGGACAATTTGTCTTCGAGTGGGGGAACTTTTTCATGACAGTCGCAAATCCTCTAACGTATTAAGAGAGGTAGTTATTCTAGAAGAATTAAATGCCGTTTGCACAATACTTCCATTGACCTAAAGATGGGACCGAAGTTTGAGAACTTTGTGGAGAGTTTTTCACAGTGTTGGAGGTATGTGCTTCATTGTCGTATAAAGATCGGAGTCTATTGATGCTCTATGGGGCTAGACGTCAGTTATATTCAATGGAAATCGGTTGAGATTTAGATATAGGTTAACGTTTCTCCAATTGCTGTAAAACTGTGTCCAACGTTCTAAATGATGTCTAGAATGACATGTGTGTAATTTTCTTGAAATCGGTTCAGCTATATATTTTTTTCCACCGATTTTAAATAATTATGTTGCCCCAAATACTCAAAGGCTGTCCGAATGCGTCAAAATTGGTGAAGGATATTATATAATCGGCCCGTTAAACTTTTGTACTTTCCAAAATGATTACTTGTTGAAGTATGTATTTTCTAATACGCCTCGAAACTGAACATTGTCAAACTTTACCTATAAGTGAAACAGAATACTACATTATGAACAAGTTTTCCTTGCATCTCTCAAACATCCTCTTATTAACAAACGTGTTTATGTCTTCGTGTCCTTCTATCTATGCGCAATATTGCTTTGGTATTTGTTACATCTAATGGCTTCTTTGAACAAAGTTTGCACACATAATTTTTTGACAGAAAATTTTCGGAAATTTATTACAAACGGCGCTATACTAATTTTACGTGTGTGTTGATATTTGTATTACAGTGGCATTTAACATTTCCACCTGTTTTCGTCTGTGCAACAACAGCACGTCAGGTTTTCAGTATCAAATTAAGCCATACTTCTTGAGTACAAATTTATGACACCAACGTTTGCGAAGCTTAACGTATGTATGTTATGCAACAATGTGTTTAAATAGTTGATTGTATCATTATGGTTGCGTATTTGTATGTAGTGTGATTTGTGAGGTAAATGAATAACCTTGCTTTGCTGATAATATATCATAAAGTTGCAACTTTGCAAGTCTATGAGGCCCGAGAATATCCCATTTTAATAACCTGAAATAAATGACCCGACTTGTAACAGAGAAGAGAAGAACATAAATATTAAGTTATACAAAATGAGATATATGATTTTAATTTCAGGAGATATTTTGATTCAAAATATAAATGTACAATGAGATGGAGACTTTAAAAGACATAGACATTAAAACATAATTATGGATCATAACAAAGTTAATAATATTCAATATTTCTGCACTGTTATGATATCATAACAACAGATCAATGTTAATCATTTAAAGAGATTCCTTATTATTTTATAAACGGGGAACTCCAATGGAATGTTGTTTGAGCCTTGATATCTGAGTTATAGTGCCCGCCATTCGCAAAAAAAATGTTAAAAAAAAACGCGTTTAAAGTTTGATAAGCCCTTCAGCCGTCACGTGATGCTGACACAATAAATCGGCTATATCTTCAAAAGTTCTTGAGATTTTCACTTGAAACTTTGTAGAGACATTCTTTAATCAGTGTAGATTCGAATTATATCAACAAAAATTTTGATGGGGGGGGGGGTCCCCTTAATGAGATTTACACTGTATGTCGGGGCATGCCCTGAATGTAACATAGGCTATATAAACGTTTAAAATTCCGCGTGTAATATGGGTATATCTTAAGAACGGTTACAGATATCGTCTTCAAAATCTATCTGAATAACGTAGGTGTATATACACGTCTTCCATTCAAAAATGAGCGCGGTACGATTGGAGATAAATGCACTCCCCGTTGTACTTAAATAATCTACATATAGAGAATAAAAATGTTTTGATTGAAGAGCCCAAACCCACCAACAGTACCTCATGAGAGTTTTACCGAACCTCATGATATCCGATTGAAGTAACATAGGCTAGATAAAATTCTAAAATTCAGCGTGGATGCGGACTTATAGCATCAAAAGTAATCACACATATTAAATAATATACCTATTCTGTTCTTAAGAAGGGTTACAGATTTCCACGTCAAAGTTTCTCTGACTATCTACCTTACAAACACGCATCATCCCTTTAAAATTTGGCGTGGTACAATGGCGCTAATGTACTCCCCATTGCATTACATCTATCTATACATATGAAATAGACAAAAAATCGCTGAAGTAAGAAAGGCAAGATAAACTTTCAAAATTACGGGATGTCGATAGTATCACAGTTGCCATACCTCTGAATTAATATTCATTTTCTATGGATATATCTGAATATCTTGAATAAATCGCCTCATGAATGTGTGTATTATACTGAGATAATTACAGATCCAATCTTAAACGACGAGGGAGTAAACAAATTGGTCCAAATCAAGAGTATTGGACTCATTATTTTTGGTCCTATTATGACATTATCAGTAATGATAATAACTACCAGTTCAGTAATTCCACTAACGTCTGCTGTTTTTCATTTCTCCATTCTCATCACATTTTGTCAGTTTGTGAAAAAAATAAAACATTTCAATTTTGAAACTTTTTTAATTTTAAAGTTCTACCATTATTGGAGAAAATGACTATGAATTCAATAAAAGTATGCATCAGCAATATATGAGATTAATCTAAAATCGAAATGCGGATTGTGGATTCAAAGTTATAAAAAACTGAAATCTATGGTGGGTTATCATCCTAGATGACATTAAAACAAAATGTACCCATTATCAGAAATTATGTTTAGTTAACCAAACGGATATGGCTAAAACTATTATTTCGAGGATGTATAGATGAAACGACTAACATATTTGATATAGGTTTCTTAAAAATACTACAGCTAAGACCAATAATCCATATAGGTTCGATAATGCATTCTTTTAAAAATCTTTTTAGGCAATGAAATAATTAAAGATACAAAATTCAAACTTACCTAGGATTATACAGCAGGGATCTATGCTATATTATTCAGAGAGGGAAAGACATACCAACCATATGGGAAACAATTGAGAATACAGATATTTGAACGAGTAATGAACAACATGTTAGTATTGAAGTAAATATATTTGTGCTAAATTATCACAAGCAAGATGCACTCTGAAGTTGAGTAAAGGTATGCTGGCAAGTAACAGCAT
>NW_026878275.1:0-10386 GCF_032173495.1 Musca vetustissima | reverse complement strand
GCCAATATTGCTCTACCGATAGTCGACGGTGTCCAGGGTACGACAATGACCATTATTTGTTCAAATACAGCCCAGCAGCTTAAAATTAAAAATATCCAATGCTAACTGACTTTGCGAATCATATTTCTGCAGTACAATAACTGTACTGTAGATGTAAATGGGTGATATTCGGAGGTATTTACAATTTGTACCATTTCGTGTTTAATTAGGCTAATGAGCGTTTACATAAACATCAAAATGCATCCGACCGCCAACGCAGCCCACATTCCACATGAGGTGACATTGGGGCGAGGGTGTGTGAAACAACCGCCATAAATCTATACACACATACAGATGTTCCATTGTGGCGAGGTATGAGCGTGATAGCATTTACTCGGATACTCTTGATTGTCGTTTGTATTGTTAATTAACAGTCATTCACGGTGGCAAGCGAGTGAGTGAGTACACATTCAAACAACATTATCAGGAAACCCCACGAGAGGACACATATATATGATCACAAAAACTGTGTAGACATAAACTTGTACTCTGAACTAAATGCATATCGGAGCAACAGCTACAAAACACAGGTTCACACACACATGCACATTAGCAAGCAAACATTTTGATACCCACGAGTAATAAACACCTGTTCTTCCGTTCGAGGGGGTGGTATTGTGGATGCCGAGCAGGAATTGTATAGCTATAGTAAAACGTCTCTTTTTGTTGTTGTTTCTGTTTATGTAGGTGTTGGTTCTCAGTCTATTGGCGGTTAGTGAACTTCGTTTTGTTAATTTACGTAGGGTTTTGTGAAAGAGTTTGCGTTTTGGAACAGCCTTTTAGACCATTGAAACTGTAGTCGTAAACTCATTCCGCCCTCAGTTCAATATTCTATCGAACAAAAGATGCGTTGCTATGTTATATTTATGGATGATTTCTACGGAAATAACTAATATAAAATTTATTGGAATACACCGATTTAGGGAGGTGCATTAAAGAGTGACTCCTTGATATACGAATTACT
Source organism: Musca vetustissima (assembly GCF_032173495.1). Lineage (NCBI taxonomy): Eukaryota > Metazoa > Arthropoda > Insecta > Diptera > Muscidae > Musca > Musca vetustissima. Next base: position 9,383 of record NW_026878275.1, on the reverse strand, counting down.
ATCCACAAATAAAATATAAAACAAATTGTTTATCACAAAAACCGCTAATGAAATGCTAATGTGATTTACAAATAATGTCATGGCATGCCTGAAATTCATACAAAAGAGTGAGAGTAATCTACATATAGAAAAAAAAAGTTTTGTTTGGGGACTCAAATATCGCTCAACAGATTTTACAGTGATTTTCGAAGGTAAATTATTATACCTCCGAAATAATATTCACTTTCTATCCTTATACATTAAGAAGGCTTACCGATTCACAGTTCCAAATTTGTCTGAGTAACATGGTTGTAATACGCTTCATCTCCACAAAATGAGCGTGGTACGATGGGAGAAAATGTACTCCCCATTGCGTTTATTGAATCTATATATGGAAAATAGAAACACTTTTGGTTGCAGACTCAAAAACCGCTGAAAATTTCACAGTACGTCGTGTCACTGAAATTTTCACAGTACGTCGTGTCATCCTAGGTATGTGAGATAGGCAAGATAAGCATCTAAAATTGCGAGTTTGTGTGGAATTATAGCATCCAAAATAATCATACCTCAGAACTCATATTAATTATATTCATTATATTCCTGAATTTATAGCTTTCAAATGTGTATATGAAATCCCGGGAAGGGATGATGACCCTAGTCATCATCGTATCTGAGGTGAAAACAAAATAGACTTGAGAGAAATTAAGTTAACTAGATCAAACGGATATGACTAAAACTAAAACGGGAATTAAAAAAAGGATACTTTGAATATGGTGAGTTTTTAAAAAATTCAAATATTTTCTTATTAAAAAAATAAAAGTTAACTTATATTGCATATAAGTTATTTTCTTTAACTATGTAAAAAACAACTGTTTATTAGTGGGGAATGTATGACATTGTCCGCCGAGGGGTGAGGCAGGACAATGCCATACATTCCCCACTAACAAACACTTGTTTTTTATAAAAACAAAAAACTGAGATTTAACATGACTATTTTGCAAAAACAAAATACAAATGGTATCCCAAATAACCCGCCAACACTACTGATGTAAAAAGTTTTCGTTGATAATTTAAGTAGGTGCTGTGAAGCGCCACGGTTTTTTATATTGTTTGTGGGCACTCCAAGTCAGAAAGAACACGATTGCAACGTTATAAAATTGTGCGTTTACTAACTGAACAACTTGTTCCATGTTCTCGTGATATATTTCTCCAATAATTTGATGTTTGTATTGTAAAAATAAAAATTTATTCCACAATAATTGACATTAATGAATCATAATTTTTTCATTTCAAATATATATACATACATATATATAGCTTATTTTCAATAGATACGGTTTGGATTTGGCTAAAGGCTTTACAAATAACTTCTGTTGCACCCCGTTTAAGATGTGAATATTGGCACCCACGTATTTATGTATATGTGAGACATAAATAGAAAACTTTCAATGTGTAAGCGATGTGATTTCATTATCATACCTTAGAGCCTTTTGAATACATTCCGTTCATTCCATTCCATACGATTCTATTCAATTCCATTCCAACACTGTTGGACATACCCGTATAAACGGCAGTACCTTCTACGGTGTAGGTGTGTGCTTTTATTTGCAGGTTTGTGTGTATGCGTGTGTGTGTGAATCGGATGAGACCACAGCATTTGTATAAATCTCCCATTTGCTTGTCACTTATCTTGGACATTAGCATCAATATGTTTCGAATCATAATAACAGGGACTGTTTGTATGTTCGAGATTGCATTTGTTATTCTGTGCCAGTGGACGAGTGTGTGTATTTTAATGTTCATTGGTTGTCCTTATGCCGGTTGGTCGGTCGGACAGCCGGTGCCCGAACGACGATATCTCAATGACGACGCCCCATTGTTTTGTCTGAATGTAATTTATAACTTTAGTTTCTGTTATTGATGAGTTTCTAGTTTGGATGCTTACAGTGATGATGAAAAATAGGTACACTTTCGAAATATAGAAAAAAAACTACAAATTTTTGCCAACGGATGGTGGTAGCCTTCTCATAATTAGTACGTCTTCCAAATGTCCAATAGAGCGAGATAATTTAAATAAAATAATTATGCATATTCAGCCGAACTGTATTTTTAATAAATAGTATGAAGTCGTAGGCATAGACAGGAGACTCCAAGTATCCTGTAAATACGTATATTTATGTACCTACGATTTGAATACTCGTTTCGTCTGTTTAGTGTCCAACATTTTGCCATTGGGTTGCAATTTTTAGGACACTGTAAGTACATGTGGGCGATGGGAAATGGAAATTTTTAATGAGCTTTAATTTATTTGAATGACATATTTGTACATTAGAGATGCAGATGCAAATGCCCGTCTACGAATGTATGTTCGAAGGCATGTAATGCTGTATATTATTATGACGATAATGATGATGATGTAATGGCGTTTGCCAAATGTTTGGCAGGCGGAAATGACCGGGGACTTTTGGTGTATTCATTTGTGTTATTATGCTAGAGCAGAGGCACTAATGCATGCAATTCCAATTCCACACGCTCGGTGCCCGGACCCACAACAGCTGTAAGTGAGAAAGCAAATCAATTATGTATGACATTAAATAATGCAAATTAATATATTTCATTTGCATATTGCTGGCATAGACACACGAACCTGTATTACAGATTCATCACAGCTATGTGTGAATGTATTTGTGGACAAACATATAGTGGATGGAATAGTGAGAGTCAATGTGAATCGAATGTAGCATTTGTCACAAATACATAGGCATGTGTGCTGAACAAAACAAACACAAACAGTATGGAAATTATCAACTAATTTATTTTGAAAATAAAATCTTTCTGCAAGAATGGATCGTATATCCAAAACTTGAATCAATATATTTGCTCTATAAAGTATAAAAATTTATATGGAATTTCACTCTGATCGATAATATATCGCTCATTTGCAATCATTGCAAGACCGGCATAAATTAAAAATTTTGATTTCTGTGGTAATAATGCAGAATTGTTCGCTATGTCAGACTTTATGTTCTGTAAATAAAATCAGATTAATATCTGTTTCACGCTCTGATTGAGAAACTGTTGAAATTCCTCTGTTCCTTGTAAAAAGCGAGTAAATTGAAAACTTAAAACGCTAAATGAGTTTTTTTTTTAATTATGCCGGTCTTGCAGCAAATAAGACTGGTAAGGAAATGATTGTCAAATTTGATCATAGATTATGTTTTCTTGCACAAATTTCAGTATACACTAGGAAATAATCTGCATTAAAGTCATGATCATCTGAAGAGATACTGATGTTGTATGTTGATCGTGTCAACATATAAAATATCAGCGACTGAAGAAATCTTCGCCCAAATTCTATATGACAATTATTGACAGTTTGTTTGGCGACAATTTCCTACAAACAGAACCAATAAAAAATCAGCAGAAATATTACATCGCAATTAAATAATGATGATTTTTTCGCCCATCGAATCTAAGTTCATCTTTTATCTTTGACGTCGACGGAGATGAGTTTTTGATTTCTTCCTTTAGTTCAATGCATCTCAAGCCATCTTGGCAAGCCATGCAAGAACAAAACTCATACTCTCCATTCATGAATATTTAAAAGTTTTGCAGCACACATTTTGGAATTCATCATTAAAAGTTTGCTTTTCTGCTGCTGCCAAAGTGAGTAAATATGATAAAAGTATTGGGGGTGGTGAATGGGCACTTCAAGTCAAAAGTGGAGGCGAGCACTTCAGCCGCCTGTCTTCATGTCCTTTTTGCCATTTGATGGATGCAATGTGACGTCGGAAGATGTTGCCGACGAGAATGTTAGTTTATCTAGATCCAGTAGCAGGATGTCCAAGGCATACTCAACACCTTTTGAGGATTATTTTTTTATTATTTTAGTTTGTTCTTTTTTTTTGTTTTTGAGAGTTTGTTGAATAACATTATGAGTTTCGTTTCTAAAATTTTAAGTTGAACAATTAAAAGAGTTTAGAGAATTGGAGTGCAGTAACTTCTCTGAAGGATCGTTAAGCTGTTATATCTTTTGTTTGATTTGAATAGGATTTGCATATTTTTGCAAAATAAAAATGAAACTAAAATAAAAGTTTCGAATGGTGGTGGTCAGAGGAATATGCTTTGCATGTTTTGGAATATTGACTTCAATGTTATATCAAAAAAAGAATAAGATGGGCGCCAAATAGGGTCGAAGGCGTTTAATATAAACTTGTTATGAATATTTTTTGTCTTGGGCATTTCAATAACAATTGTACATGGTATGAAGATATAGCAAACCTATTTGACTGCGGTGCAAAACGTGTAATAGTTGTGTAAAGTATAGTGTTCACTGATCACATTATGGGGTCTTACGCGAACATTGAACAACCAATTATTATACGCATTCTCAGAGTATATAACTGCGTATGAGTATTGAACAACTCATATGTATACGCCACACAGTCTCAGTGGTGGACATTTCACAAATAATCAATCTTACTAGAAACCAAAATAACATCTAGAGCCAACCTGTTACTACCGACTCTATATTTCTTATGCATATGTATTACGTCATTCCGTAAGAACAGCTGACATCTACATTTTTTAAGACATGTATGTCCGTCCGTCTGTCCATTATAATTTGTAAACACGATACAGGCCACAGTTATTTTGGACATCTGCTAATGCTTTAGAGAATCCAAAAACGAATCTATAGAAGAGATAGTAGAATCGTTGGAAGAAATAGGGAAAACGGTATTATTTAATTTCGATTTATTTCTACGATGTAGAAGTTTCAGTGTCAATAATGGGTTATACGCAAAAGTACAGGTCATGTGAAATGAGTTCGAACTCCGAGTATTTTTATAGAACTTTATTATTTGTCCCATGTTTGGACGAACTAATTGCAAATATGACAAGTATATTTCTGGGAAATGAAAAAAAAATTAAAACATTATCGAGAATCATAATACGCTATTGTAAAGATTTTAAAGAAATCATGCAATTTTATGAAAAATATCTGAAAGTGGATTGTGGGTCACTATGTGGAAAGCGAAATATCCCAACCTTCCAACCCACTTGATGCGATTGCAGTATGTGACGAAGGTCGATTTCCAAATATAAATATATGGTTACATATCTTAATAACGATATCGGTAACCACAACATCAGCTGAAAGAAGTAAAAACGTATCTGAGAAATCAAATGCAAAGCCCACACTCTTATGTCTATGCATAAATCTGAAGTAAATACTGATCACATTAGTATTTTTTTAATGAAGTTATATATGTTTGTGACCTTAATGAATATAAAATATTGTCTTTAGTTTTAATGCATTATTACGCTTGTAATGTCTTTCCATATATTTTCTAATGATCTATATTAAATTAATACATTGTTTTCTTTAACATAATCATATACTCATATTCTATTTACGGAAGGAAACATTTTACTTTTTTCATTTAGAAATCATGTTGTATAGCATTCCAGAGGAATATGAATCGTTAAAGGTAAAATTGTTGGAGGAATACGAAGCCAGGAAAAGAAATGAAAAACCAACGGTTACAATGTATGTAATGAAACCTGGAAAGAAATTTGAACGAAAAGAAACCCGAAACGAAACTCATTGATTTGTTAAGAGACGTTATTTATTTTATTTTCGTGGTATAATTATTCTATTTTCATTTTTGTTGATTAATCCATTGATATAAATTAAACAAAATTATATTAAATAACAAATACGTTGCATTGAATTATTTTCTAATGCATAACACATTTTCAAAAATATAATGAATCTAAAAATAATCTAATATTCTTAAACCTGCCACCTGGTGAATATTAATGTGTTTTGTATTTCAACTTAAGAAATATAAATTTGTAGAAACTTGTATTAAAAATATTACTTATAGGTTAATGTTGCCTTACTGTTTGAGAGTTTGTAATGATTTATAAAAAAAATCAAATAAAAATGTATGAATTGATAATAAACAAATTCGTAATTTTCGATTGTCTGACTTATATATGATTTATATTTCGATACAATAGAAGTATTTAAATATCATAGATTGAATTAAATTTACTTATTATCATTTAATATCGAAAGCCAAAAGAATAATGGTTACTTCTGCAGTATCCTCTGAGAACATATATGACGAATTAATTTTTTTTTAAATGATTTCTATTTCAAATTTTGCTCTTACACCACCGATCATGTTAACACATTATGCGGAATTACTACCTCAGTGAGTCGTGTCGTATTTTTGAAGTAGATAAAAATTTGTAGGCTGCAGTTCTGCGTTTTTTTGTTGCCACAATTTGAGTTAGCAATGAAACACTAAGATGATGATTTTACCTTATATCTCTAATAATGTATGGCTCATATCGGCAGGTTGTTTTGACAGTATTAAGCATTTTTAGAGTTTTTATTATATTCATCATTCTATTACAATGTTGACAGCGATGATAAAACCAAACAGTTTGAAAGTCGAAGGTTTTTTTTCAAACTTTAAACTTACATACTCATGACATGTGATTTATAACATCACTCTGCAGGCATTTTACCATCCATTGTAGATGAATGACAAGGGCACACATTTAAAAAAACTGATTCTCGTTTCGAACATACCAGTGATGTTTGTGTCAATCATGCCCATATTCAATAGAATCTATAGATATGATGACATTAATAAGGATTATGGCCATACATTTTATTCCTAAGACTTTTATCATTTGGTCCGCCTTCTCCCTCCAGTTCGCTTTCTTTTATGTCTATGTAGAGAATTCGTTGTAGTTACGAGAATTTCCATGTTGTGTCGGATTTCGTGATGCTTCTTTTTGCCATCTGTCGGTTCTTACATGTTATTTGGTAACAAAAGTTACATATTTTGTGGTTATTCCCCTCCACCCCATGGCCCCACCAGAATCAATGCAGATTTCTGGGCAAATGCTCGTACGCATACACATACCAGTGAAGGCTATGTGGGATGGTTGGGTGATTTCTTTGAGATTTTACATTTGCTTATTTTGCTGGGGTTTCGGGCTTTTGTAAATGAAACATTAAGTGGTTTTTTAGGTTTTTACTTTTCCATGTAAATTTTGTTTTTGGGGCCAAAGATGTTTCCGACCATCTTCTGTGCTGCCCTATTTGTATATTTGTTCTTTTAAAAGCTTTTCTCTTTTTTGCTGTCGGTTGGTGCCATTCTTTAGATGTGGTATTAACAAATGTCATGTGATGCCAGTGGGCAGGGTAGGAAGTCGGCACTTAATTTCTATGACATGGCAAACATTATTTTGCGGTTATGTTCTCAGTCGAGGAGGAACATTAGTTACGCAAGGATTTTACCATCTCGTCAGATGCAAAAATGCTTGTACCTTTTTGAGGTTTAGTTTCCAAAAGCTACGACTAAAACATAATCATTTATGTTTGTAATGCATTAAGTAATTATGAGCGAATGAAAAAGTTTCATTATTGCTATGGTTTTTGTCAAATGTTTCATAATAATTCGGGTGTTTGTTAGATTTTTTTAAGATTACTGGTTATAGTAACATATTCGATATGTTTTTGTTTCATCTAAATAAAATAGTTTTTGTGGATTTTCGTCAAGAGTATTATATAGCTTACCAATATATTTGAAAACCTTATAAGATGCCTCTAAATTTAAAATATGAATATGTTATTTGAAATATTTCATTTACAATTCGAAATATTCATATTTGGAAGGATTTATGAAGTCGTTTCTAGAGGTAGTGAACTAATTTTTGCAAGGCCTGTTCAGAGTATCCAGATTGTTATTAAGTTCATTGTAAGAATTCGTGAATAGATGAATTCTTTTTACTCTGTTTAATTGACTTTAGAACTTCACTGAATATATTTCACTTTATTTAGATAGGATTGATTGATTGATTATCGAATTACAAATTCAACAATTTGAAATTAAATTGAAATTTTCGTATTACAATTGAAATGTTTGAAAAATCGACTTGTTTTGTTAAAAGAACAGACAGATGTGTAGTAAATGTCAGCTTTTTACTCGTAAAAAATATGAATATTGAAAAAATGATTTAGAAAATAAATTTCAAATCCCTGTGACGGTTGTTCTTAGTAAGTTATTAGTGGTTGAAATCAGCATTCTCAATTTAAATTTCTATTTAATTAAATGCACAATATACTCAGAAAACGTCAGTCATGCATCCTAAAAATGACCATGACAGATGACAGTTGCTATGGGTGAAGGAATCCAACAGACAGAGGTTCACAAAACCACTCAAACACGATTATTTGGGACTGAAAATCGCTCCAAAAAGGATACGAACCATTCAATTCAATTTCAGGACGTTTCGAATATTCCAAGTAACAGCACTCGATTTATTGGTTACGCATTGAATCAAATTCAAACCACAGACCGTAACTGAAAGATTGAATTGCATTCTTTGGCATGCAAACACATGACCAGCTGAGCACACAAAAACACGCACGCTCATCAACGAAATTGACTCTGAACTTTTACGTGAGTGTGTGACACTACTTTCAAATGTATGTGTGCATATCTGTAGGTATTTATGCCATGTGGGTATGTCTGTCGGTGTGTGTGTGTGATTAACAACTTTTGATAAAAATTTCAGAGAAATGGTTTTCTTTTCCATTCATTTCTACCATTATTATTACAACAAAAAGCTTTTTAATTGGATTCGGTTGCAGCTGCAGTGCTATGTCAAACTCTTGCCCAGACACAACTGTTGCCGAGGAAGACATGTCAATGTAAGTTACAGGGTCTTTTGTAAGAATGTACGAATACATCGACCACGTAGAGCCTGAAAGGGCAATTGCAAACGATTGCATTTTGCGGTGACACTTGCTGTGTGTGTTTCCTTGTGAGTGTTGCCCTTAATTTCCAATTATTTGCTATGCTTCCAAGCCATATTCGAAATATGCTGTGAGTCGTACGAGTTTTGTTTTCCTATAACCTGTCTGTGTATTTTAAAATCACTTATTTAGCGTTTAACAATATTTCATATTTAAAATCTTATATTCGATATTTCCACAGCCCCTTTAATTCTCATTCCACGTCAATAAAAATACAATAGAAATATCCACAAAGAATTTGCAAATAACGTCACTGTGTTGACAAAGGCATACATTTGAGAATGAGTTCCTTTAACTAAAATCACAAAATAAACAAAGGAAGACAAATAAGAATCCGTTCTTGCTGTATTATTTGATGTAAAACTTGGAAAAGAATAAGTCAATACACCTACAGCAACGTACGCAGCCAAAGTGGCTTAGTGTGATACACTGACATGCACACGGTTAAGTAATTCAGTTAAGAGGTATTACATCATTGACGTTATTCACTGAAGTTTGTCTTGATTTGACGTCTCGCATTTATTTCCATGGAAAATATGTCAATGAATTTCTGTAAGAA
>NW_026878274.1:0-10489 GCF_032173495.1 Musca vetustissima | reverse complement strand
ATGATGATGCAAGAAAGTAGCTTTAAGACAACTAAAATAGATGGTGCAACATGATTAGTGGCCTGTCGTACATAGCATGTGGTACAGGTTTTTAATTTGTTATTCTATCAAAACAACGTCATACGCTTAGTTGGTGGTTTTCTTATCTAGAATTGCGAAAAACTAAAACTGCGAAGCACAAAAAATGTTGGAGAAACATGAAATCAGAACGTCCTTGAAATGGGGAATTTGATCGGACATTTGACATATTTTGTGATTAAGAACTAATTTATTATACCACGTTGTTTTTATTTCTTAAAGCTTCAACGAAATGTTTGTGAGTCTGATAGTTTTGTGTAGGGATTAGATTTCATACCAATCATGGTATTTCTCTAGCTTCGTGGCTACTCTTTGCTGTTCTCTTAAACCCTTCAAATACTAAATGTTTTAAATTTGTATTATATACGTTTATTTTAGGAATCGTAAAGGGATAAAATGTTCATCATATTATTAACGACGACCAGCACCGGCACCCCCCTGTCCACCTGCACCCATGCCAGCACCCATTTGCATACCCATTCCAGCAACGCCTTTTGCACCGGGACCACCCTCTGTACCTGCTCCAGAGCCAGCTCCAGCACCAAAACCAACACCCATCGAAGCTCCAGCGCCTGCTCCAGCTTGTTCCATACCACCAGGTGATTGGGCAGCTGTCATTTGAGACAACTATACCAAAAATGGTTATTTTAATATGTTCTCAATGTGATTTTCAGGGATTCCTTACCACCAATATAACAAAAATGGAAATATTTAATAAAACATTAAAATATTTCATTATTGCGTTTTATAATTTAATACGTTTAGTTAGACGATCCAAACTGTAACTGAAACTAACTTTTTCCAATTTTAGTTTATTTATATCACATCAAATGTTTAGTTTGTATTTACATGTCCGCCCATTTAATTTTTTTTTTTAAATTTGTCATTTGATTTTTTATTTCATACATTTTTTTATCGCGAAGCTTAAAATAATATTATATTACAATAAATTAAAGTTTGTGTGTGTGTATTGTTTAAATTTATGCAATGAATGAAAATATATGTTTTTGTTCCAGTCTGCATTGATTTATTATATCATCAAATAATTTACTATAATTTGTGTAACTGAAATACACTGATGGGTTGAGCCGCACTCTATTTTGGTATTGTGGAATATGTCATCGAATATACATCTTTGACAATTCTCTATAAAATTCCTTTGCATTTCAAGTATATGGTGTCTTTGGCAATATTACTGAATACACGTGAGGAATATTTTTGTCTGATATGTTAACTCTCAATCAGGGATGATCTGTGTGACGAATTATTAGGTTTTCGATCGTCAAAAAGTTGTAAACATCGAGAACGTCTTATAGTTCTATAAAATGTAAACCAGTAAGGAAAGTAGTAAAGTCGGACTGGGCCGACTATATGATACCCTTCACCACTTTGGGGATATTCTATATATGTATATTTACAGATGTCGTCTTTTCGAAGGATCATTGATATGAAATTTAACGAACTTAAAAATGCGAACTTTATCTATAAGCAAACCAACTAACATCAATCCTTACACATGCCATTGTGCAATCTATTCCATACTTAAGCAAACTTTACGCACGTTATTTGGTATGCTTCACTGTTTAAAATGTAATTTCAATCAGCCACCCATTGATTATTTGGTTTACAATCAACATGAATAGCTCGAAATTATATATGGAAGCTATGCTATATCTAAATCTGAACCAATTTCAAGGAAACATTCCGCAATTAATTTATAATAATTTCAGTACGTTTTGCTAATCGGCCTAGCTGTGGGTCTTTATTGCACCATTTACTTAAAATCGGACGAAAGTATATAAAGGAGCCATATGTAAATCTGAACCAATTTCAATAAAATTTGACACACGAAAGATTATAGTATCTTCAGGACATTGTACAAAATTGTGTGCGGGAGCTATATCTAAATCTGAACCGATTTTCACGAAACTTAGCACAAATCGTTCTGGACCCAATTCAGTACCCTATGCCAAATTTCGTGTAAATCGAAAGATATATAGGGACTTTGGAGATCCATTTACCTTAAATCGGGCGAAAATATATATGGGAGCTATATATAAATCTGTACCGATTTTCTCGAAACTTGACACACATCATTATGGACCTAATTCAGTACTATATGCCAAATGTCGTGCAAATCGAATGATATCTAGGGACTTTGGTGCACCATTTACCTTAAATCGGACGAAAATATATATGGGAGCTATATCTAAATCTGAACCGATTTTTTCCAATATCAATAGGGTTCGTCCTTGGGCCAAATAAGTGACTTGTGCCAAATTTCATCCAAATCGGATCATAAATGCGACCTGTACTTTGTTTACAATTTAACATCTACAGACGGACGGACGGACATGCATAAATCGGCTCAGAAAGTGATTCTATGCATATTCTCAAAAGGAACCATGTGTCTATCTCGTTTCCTTTCGCCTGTTACAAACATATGCACAAATACATAATACCCTGTACCACAGTGTGGTGAAGGGTATAAAAACGTAGTAAACGCAATTTATTTCAATATTATCACCATAAAATTGGAAAAATGATCGATTTTGACCGGCATGTTAGCAGTCGTAACATCGCCGAAGAGCTAAAAAATCTACCATTAAACTGTTTTAAAACATTTACACAAAGTTGGATTCAAAAAGAAGCTCGATGTTTGGGCGCCACAGCAATTAACAGAAAAACCCAGTAAAGAAAGTTCAAAAGTCGGAAGGGACCGACTATATGATATGCACAATATCCTTTAGATCGAATAGACATAGAATCTTTGGAGCACCATTGAAATGGTATCGGACGAAATTAACTGGGTGAAGTACATAGATATTTGAACTAAATTAAAACAATCCCTACACATACCATTCTAAAATTTATGAAAAAATTTATGTCAATTATTTGTATGAAATCGAGCAAAATATGTATAAAATATATGTATTTGAGCAACAATGGCATCCACCATTTATTATGATGCATACTAAGTGGACAAATTTTAGTTATTTGGTACATCATTTTGGTGAAACCGGATAAAAAATGTATATGTAGAAGCTTTATCTAAGCCTGAAACGGTCGGAACTATATATGGGAGCTATATCTACATCTGAACCGATTTCCAACTTTATAAAATGCACTCTAGACTAAATTCCATACTCGCTGCTAAATTTCGTGAATATAGAACAAGAATGTACCGGTTCCAACAAAACTTCGCATACATCAATGCAGACATAATTCAGAACAATGTGCGGAATTCTGTCTCAATCGGACAAATATTGGCAGTATGGTGCACCATTTACATAAAATTGGAGGAAACTATATATGGGAGCTATATCTAAATCTAAACCGACTCAAATAATACTTCGCATACATAGATTTGGACATAATTGAGTTCGCTGTGCAAAATGTTGTGCTAATCGGACTAAATTTGACTCTGTGCAAACTTTTGTCTCAATCGGACCAATATTGGGAGTTTGGTGCACCATTTACCTAAAATCGGACCAAACTATATATGGGAGCTATATCTAAATCTGAACCGATTTTCTTTCAATTTCAATAGGGTTAATTCTTGGGCCAAATAAGTGACATGTACCAAATTTAATTTAAATCGGATCATAAATGCGACCTGTACTTTGTTCACAAAAATACATGGACGGGTGGACATGCGTAAATCGACACAGAAAGTGATTCTATGCATATTCTCAAAAGGAAACATGGGTTAATCTCGATTCCTTTTCCCTGTTACAAACATGTGCACCAAGACATAATACCCTGTACCACAGTGTGGTGAAGAATATAAAAATACACAACATTCGAAGGGAAAATTCTCCACAATTCTCAAAATTTAAAAAATAGAGTTTATACCCAAACTGTTGTATTTTCAAAAAAACAGTTTTTTTGTTTTTTTGGCACATCAATGATTTTTGCTACACATATAGAGAAAAATGTTCTAACTCCGAAACCGTTCGCGATCAAATTTTTGGTTGATGCGCGCAAAAGTTATCGAGGTTTTAATTTTTATTATATTGACCAAAAATGTTGATATATATTTTCCTCCGTAAAATAAGAATATGAATATATTATAAAAATCGCGATAAAGTTGCACATATTCGCGAAGTATGAGAAAAATAAAAAAATATATAGCAGATTACATCAATATATTAATGACATACACACCCCTAAAAAATAATTTAAAAATATCTACATAATATTAACATCATGATGAATCAAATGATATCAAAATCACACAAGTCCGTGTAGCGGTTTCTAAATCAAATCATATTTATTTTTTTATTTATATACAAGAAATTTCAGAAAAAAAAATTTTGGGGTTATTCTGCTATTTTACCCGAATTTCGCCGAAAAATTGACCTATATAATAATAATCACTGTTTGCGTATAAGTATACGCCTTGCGGATTATATCAAGACCCTTCCGATAAATCTTAGAATTCTATAAATAGGAATAAATCTTAAAATTAAATAATATTATGAAATATACATTTTAAATTGCGTGTAAATCGCGTAATTCTCAAAATCATTTGATGCGCATGCGGTTTCCAGGAAGTACTGAAGTTTATCTTCCAATCCATATATATTTTGCGAAATTTCATTTGACGGCTAAGATGTGCCGCACGTTACATTGAAGTACCCAAAAAATCGTAAAACGCGAATAATTTCCGAAAACTCCATATACCATTAACGCGTATCCGATTTCGGTGTGCACCCCAAAAAAATACATCGATCTATACCGATGTCAATGTGGTCCATTAAGAACCATGGATGTGCCAGCACAATCTATTTTTGAGATAAATTGCGTACATCTCTCTTTCGGCTGAAGTTTTTAAAGTTCTCTTTTCGAAAAAGATCAAAATCCGTATGAGGTCATTTATTGAAGCGGAAATGATACACAGAAAACGCAAGTAAATCCGCGATATTTTCAAAAATATTTTTTTGCAAATTTCGTGTTTTTGGAAGGCCAGTTCCCGCCGTTCTAGTAGATGGATTTTCACGAAGAAGATTTTATATCATCCGAAACGTAAAAAACCTTATTTATCGCGGGTACCCATATTATTCAGTTGACAGATCTAAAAATTTGGCCCGAAAAATAGGTTTTTTAGAAATTTGATCGCACAAAATTCGCACCTTCGGATGAGTATTACTCTGAAGCTGTGCATACTACATACACAAAATACATATCAAATTACGCAGATTCGCGACTACAATAATCTTATAATCGATTTTTATAAATTCCTGTTTGCGCATTAAAGCTAGAAGTAAAATTAAAAAAACACTCAAAATCGAGCTTCAAAATGTCAGCATCATTTAAAGGTAGATGCAGTTAATATTTTGAAAAATGATACATAAGGGGCGTAGTCCCCATTTTGTTGGCTTCTAGTTTTATTTTGACACGAAGACCGTGCTATGAGTGGCTTAGTCACAAATCGATAGAGAACATAAAAAAACTGGTTCGCCTCAACCTGTTTTTACACATTTTTTTTTATTAAAAGTAGACTCAGCTTCCACCAAAATAAAGTTTGGAGGTCAATATCATGAACTTTTTTTCATATACTTAAGTAGTTCCCGAGTTATAAAGGTGAACCTCTGCTTCAGCTATGTTAAAAAATTGGCAATATTGCCCATATGTAGGTAGACTTGTAAAACATCAAAATATGTCCTCGAGTATTAATTTTCAGAAAACTACCGCGAACCAGTATAAAATATCCACCGTTACGTGGTTGTTATACCAAAATACTCGTCTGTGCAAAATATTATCTTTGTATCTTACTTCTGAAGGTATCGTAATAACTCGCTGTTGTAATCTATGGCTAAATCGACTTAGGATTTTCTTCTAATTTTGAGTCGGAAATTATTATTTCGATGAATAATATACCCGCCATTATACTGTGGTGAAATGGTCACAAGTAATAACTAGTCCTGTAGGGTGTTGACTGTTCGGCTCCGGTCGTTGTTGCATATCCAGGTAAACAAATGTATTTTGTTTACCTTACATTTTGTAAACCAAGAATATATAATTTGTCCGATTGAATCGTATAGCGTTTATATTTAATGTAAAACAAATATTATTATTTAAATTAAATGGAATTTTTAATTATTTCAATAAATTATACCTGGCGATAGATTTTTTTTGTGATAACACCAAAAACAAATTTAGCAGTTTATAATTAAAAATAATTTATATTTGTCATGCAAACTATCAGCAATTGAAATATATTTGAGTTCTATGACGTTGTAATTTACGAGGTGCATTCAAAGAGTATGAATGGATTTGGTGTTTATATTTTTACTAAAGGGTGCCTACATTATCGGTCTCAAAACATCGATTTTGTTGTTGTATTTTAGTAGAACATATGGATACTGAGGAATACTCTTCAAATATTTCCGTTGAAAATGTTTAAAAACTCTGGAAAATATAGCAGATTTATGCTTTAAATGCAATTTTCTTTTTGTAGTAGAAAAATGGCGAATTACTTTTTATGCTGCAAATCGTCGAAATTTCATATCGAAAGTGGAATTTTCACTTACCCGTACATTGTCATGGTAGGTAATTTTGAATGTTTATTTTTGTCAGAGATGTGGATTTGAGTTATTTTATTTTTATGTTATATTCCGACCCACGGTAAAAGAAACGCGTACCTAAACTTAGGCAAATATATTAAATATACATTAATCGCAACCTAATACAGTCAAGTACGGTTATAGCGAACTCGTGGGGACCAAGAAAAATTACTTTGTTACATCCAAAGTAAGGCTAGTTCGAAGATGGATAACGTCGGTCCAATCCTTCTGGTATGTTCGCCATAAAATGGTCAAAATTGTACACAAAATTAATTTTATAATATCATGCGAACGGAGTATCCGATTTGAACCAAACTTTGTACAACCTATTATCTTTCTCTACACTTTCTGGTACCTCCCCACAAATGGTAAAATTATAAATCCAATATCAGGCGAATGAAATGCCCGACTGACATTTTTTCTTGTTTTTCGTAGCGTTTCGAACTCTTGGAACCACACGTACTTATAATACACACAAAATAGTCATATGGGCTATACAAATTGTATGTCCTACATAATCTGTTAACAGATGTATTTAAATAATAACGCACTTACTGAATCGATTTTGTCCCTCTATGTTGGAATGTCACCAGATATACCCCAAACAAATTTAACAACACAACTTTTCAATTTGCTTTAAAAAATATTTGTGTAGAAAAAATAGTTACAGTTTACCCTTCACAGCAAGTAGGTTAACGATGAATACCATAATAGCTTTACTTTCCACAATTGAAATCTTTTATCGATCTTATAACGTTCATTATTTAAAAGGCCAAGCAATTCTGTGACATATTTTCATCAATCAAAATCCATAATTATATATTGTCAATCAGTGAAGATGCAGATTCCATAACAATTCATAAATAAGCAAACTCATATATCACATCAGAAGAGATTGCAGTGTGGCATGTCATCATGCTCATCATCGCCACCACCACCACCACCGACTCCGACACCAACCTCAACCACAACTATCATAATCATGCAACAAATGTTTTGGGGTATATGAGTCTCTGTGCCGGGATGTGTGTGTGTAATCGCCTGCTCTCGTGCTGTAATCTGCATTTCACTCCAGAGGTGATGTAATCTCAACAGTAGATCACTGAAATCTGAGTATCTGTCTCTGGTACATCAAAAAAGCGGCAACTTAACGATGGATCTACCACCGTGTGCTGATGTTGCCGTTGTTGTTTGCTGCCAAGTGATCAAATGTAGTCTAACAACAATCACGAATAGCTCAACTTGGATAATAACCGCAAATGCCGTCGTGCAACATAACCATGACATGGGAGGCGGCAGGCTGTGGTTATGGTTATGAGCTGAGGCCAAGGTGATGGCTGTTCAGCTTGGTTCGGTTGTGGCGGTGATGATGTTGCAAAATTGTTCAACAACTTCTTGTTTTCATTTTAGACACTTTATGGCATTAATTGCTAAATAGCACGTTATCCGCAGCATACGCCAGTCATTCAATCCCATTTCCCATTGTGTGAGCGAGTAAGGTGCAAGGCCAGCAGATGGGGGCAAGAAAAAAACAACCTCCAACAAACAAGTAATATTCATATAATATAATATTAGTTTGTTGTAACACAGCAACAACAACAACCACACCATATGCTGCACCTCTTGTGGCATTTGACAGTAAACCAGAATTTTGCATGTCGCCGCCAAATAGAGCAACTAAAAAATAAATCATTTCGATTTTTTGTTGTATTTGAACCCAATTTCCGCAGATCAAGTTTATTGTTAAGAAGGATTGGGTTTGTAGGCGTTGTTACCATTTCGTTATTGATTTGACCGCATTCTCTAAATAAAGAACCGTTTTAGTTGTTTGATAACACATAAAATAACAATAAGATATGACAGTACTTTGTTGTATATGTATGAGGGGCTTCGATTGACCTTGTAATTATAAATTGGATCTGGATATTTATTTTTACAAAATATCAATTATTTGTGGCCTCAAAAAATTTTTCAAAGGAGAACTTCAGCAGTGACGCATTTTTCAGATCTCAGTTAATCTAAGGTGTGAATTTTTTCTATTAAAAAATTAGACTTAAGTTTAGATAAAGTGTGCCTTTTTCTATAAAAAGACATTTAGATCGCAGTCTAGCTTAGGTCAACATTATTTCTAAAGAAAAAAAAACGACCTTAGTTCAGCTCAGCTGCGATTTTTTTTCTAAAGAAGAAAATGCGAAGTGACCTAGCTGAAGAGATATTTTTTTATAGAAACAATTCCGACCTCAGTTCAGCTGAGGAGTTATTTTTTTCTATAGAAAAGCTCAGTACAGCTTAGGTGCGCCTTTTCTCTATAGAAAAATGTTCAGAACTCAGTACAGCTTAGGTGAGACCGACCTCAGTAAAGCTGAGGTGTGCCTTTTTTCTATAGAAAAAAGTTGAGACCTCAGTAAAGCTGAGGTGTGCCTTTTTTCTATAGAAAAAAGTTGAGACCTCAGTAAAGCTGAGGTGTGCCTTTTTTCTATAGAAAAAAGTTGAGACCTCAGTAAAGCTGAGGTGTGCCTTTTTTCTATAGAAAAAAGTCAGTACAGCTGAGGTGTGCCTTTTTTCTATAGAAAAAAGTTGAGACTATAAAGAGGTGTGCCTTTTTTCTATAGAAAAAGTTGAGACCTCAGTAAAGCTGAGGTGTGCCTTTTTTCTATAGAAAAAAGTTGAGACCTCAGTAAAGCTGAGGTGTGCCTTTTTTCTATAGAAAAAAGTTGAGACCTCAGTAAAGCTGAGGTGTGCCTTTTTTCTATAGAAAAAAGTTGAGACCTCAGTAAAGCTGAGGTGTGCCTTTTTTCTATAGAAAAAAGTTGAGACCTCAGTAAAGCTGAGGTGTGCCTTTTTTCTATAGAAAAAAGTTGAGACCTCAGTAAAGCTGAGGTGTGCCTTTTTTCTATAGAAAAAAGTTGAGACCTCAGTAAAGCTGAGGTGTGCCTTTTTTCTATAGAAAAAAGTTGAGACCTCAGTAAAGCTGAGGTGTGCCTTTTTTCTATAGAAAAAAGTTGAGACCTCAGTAAAGCTGAGGTGTGCCTTTTTTCTATATAAAAAAGTTGAGACCTCAGTAAAGCTGAGGTGTGCCTTTTTTCTATAGAAAAAAGTTGAGACCTCAGTAAAGCTGAGGTGTGCCTTTTTTCTATAGAAAAAAGTTGAGACCTCAGTAAAGCTGAGGTGTGCCTTTTTTCTATAGAAAAAAGTTGAGACCTCAGTAAAGCTGAGGTGTGCCTTTTTTCTATAGAAAAAAGTTGAGACCTCAGTAAAGCTGAGGTGTGCCTTTTTTCTATAGAAAAAAAGTTGAGACCTCAGTAAAGCTGAGGTGTGCCTTTTTTCTATAGAAAAAAGTTGAGACCTCAGTAAAGCTGAGGTGTGCCTTTTTTCTATAGAAAAAAGTTGAGACCTCAGTAAAGCTGAGGTGTGCCTTTTTTCTATAGAAAAAAAGTTGAGACATCAGTAAAGCTGAGGTGTGCCTTTTTTCTATAGAAAAAAGTTGAGACCTCAGTAAAGCTGAGGTGTGCCTTTTTTCTATAGAAAAAAGTTGAGACCTCAGTAAAGCTGAGGTGTGCCTTTTTTCTATAGAAAAAAGTTGAGACCTCAGTAAAGCTGAGGTGTGCCTTTTTTCTATAGAAAAAAGTTGAGACCTCAGTAAAGCTGAGGTGTGCCTTTTTTCTATAGAAAAAAGTTGAGACCTCAGTAAAGCTGAGGTGTGCCTTTTTCTATAGAAAAAAGTTGAGACCTCAGTAAAGCTGAGGTGTGCCTTTTTTCTATAGAAAAAAGTTGAGACCTCAGTAAAGCTGAGGTGTGCCTTTTTTCTATAAAGAAAAAAGTTGAGACCTCAGTAAAGCTGA
>NW_026878273.1:0-10386 GCF_032173495.1 Musca vetustissima | reverse complement strand
TTAAATCCATGGATTACTTATACAATTATGTAGTTTAAATCGTTTCATTCCATTTAATTCGACGATTTCAATTAACATCATTATGGCCGGGCGAAAATTGCACCATTTAAATGCAATTAAGTAGGTGCAAAATTAAAATTAAACTGTTTATTCTGGCTTGGCTAAGTGCTTCGATGTGGTTAATCCAGAAGAAAATTAAACAAGTGAAAAAGCGTTAAGTTCAGCCGGGCCGAACTTTTGGATAGCCTCCACAATAGTTACTCTGACAGATACAATCAATGAAAATAGAGGGAACATACCAAAAAGTGGGCATATACCGATAATTCTACAAACCGATTTATGTAAACCATTATGTACACCAAATACAAACTTCAGCAATTTTTAATGGGGGTTTTCCTAAAATCTATAAGATTCAAAAAGTGGACTGTTACTGATAACATGGTAGAGTATGAAATCCTCAAACTACTGTAATTTAGATTACAATGGGTATGCCTAAAGGGGACCAATATTGATTACATAGTGTAGGACATAGTGAATATTTGTGGATATCATTATATGAGGGCTATGCCTAATTAATGACCGGTATATACCAATTTGAACCCAAAATTTTAATTGTTTATCTCATTTCTTTCCGTCCGGAGGTATCACTATATTGAGGAGATGCCTGAATGTCTACCGATATATTTCATTATCATCATATTTGAGTTTTTTTATCACAATATCTAGTCTTTGTAAGGTAAAAATTGACTATTCCCCGTAACGACAACCCAACCGCAACACACGGAACAAATCAGATAATTATTTTAATATAAAAATGGGGTTATATGGGGACTACCCCTAAAGAGAGTTGAATATTAATAATTTTGGGGAGATTTGCTACCATATACGAGTACAAAATACCAAATTTCTAATTCGGTGAAAAACTCACTCAAGAACCTCAAAAAATCGAAAATTGCGGGTACCATTATATGTAGGCCTCTCCGAAAAAATTGACCTATATTTATAATTTTTTGTGGAGAGATTTGTTACCCAATAAGAACCCCATACACCAAGCAAAAATAATTGAGATAGACCCATGGTTCCTTTTGAGAATATGCATAGAATCACTTTCTAAGTCGATTTATGCATGTCCGTCCGTCTGTCTGTCTGTCTGTCCATGTTAAATTGTAAACAAAGTACAGGTCGCATTTATGATCCGAATTGGATGAAATTTGGCATAGGTCACTTATTCGGCCCAAGGACGAACCCTATTGAAATTGGGAAAAATCGGTTCAGATTTAGATATAGCTCCCATATATATATTTAACCGATTTAATGTAAACGGTCCTTATATATCTTTCGATTTGCACGAAATTTGGTACAGGCTAATCATTTAGGCCTATAATGATGTCTGCCAATTTTCGTGAAAATCGGTCCAGATTTAGATATAGCTCCCATATATAGTTTCGTCCGATTTCATGTAAATGGTGCGCCAAAGTCCCTATATATTTTTTGATTTGCACGAAATTTGGCATAACCTACTGAATTAAGCCTAGAGTGATGTCTGTCAAGTTTCGTGAAAATCGGTCCAGATTTAGATATAGCTCCCATATATAGTTTCGTCCGATTTCATATAAATGGTGCCCCAAAGTCCCTATATATCTTTTGATTTGCACGAAATTTGGCATAACGTACTGAATTAAGCCTAGAGTGATGTCTGCCAATTTTCGTGAAAATCGGTCCAGATTTAGATATAGCTCCCATATATAGTTTCGTCCGATTTCATGTAAATGGTGCCCTAATGTTCTTATATATCTTTCGATTTGCACGAAATTTGGTATAACGTACTGAATTGAGCCAAGAATGATGTCTGCCAAGTTTCGAGAAAATCGGTCCAGATTTAGATATAGCTCCCATATATAGCTTCGTCCGATAACATGTAAAAGGTGCACCAAAGTCCCTATATATCCTTCGATTTGCACGAAATTTGGCATAACGTACTTAATTGAGCCCAGAATGATGTCCGCCAAGTTTCGAGAAAATCGGTCCAGATTTAGATATAGCTTCCATATATAGTTTCGTCCGATTACATGTAAATGGTGCACCAAAGTCCCTATATATCCTTCGAGTTGCACGAAATGTGGCATAACGTACTTAATTGAGCCCAGAATGATGTCTGCCAAGTTTCATGAAAATCGGTCCTGATTTAGATATATTTTCCATATATAGTTTCGTCCGATTTCATGTAAATGGTGCCCCAAAGTCCCTATATATCTTTTGATTTGCACGAAATTTGGTACAGCCTAATCATTTAGGCCTAGAATGATGTCTGCCAAGTTTCGTGAAAATAGGTCAAGATTTACATATAGCTCCCATATATAGTTTCGTCCGATTTCATGTAAATGGTGCACCAAAGTCCCTTCGATTTGCACGAAATTTGGCATAACGTACTGAATTGATCCTAGAGTGATGTCTGCCAAGTTTCGAGAAAATCAGTCCAGATTTCTATATAGCTCCCACATATAGTTTCGTCCGATTTCATGTAAATGTTGCACCAAAGTCCCTATATATCCTTCGTTTTGCACAAAATTTGGCATAACGTACTGAATTGAGCCTAGAGTGATGTCTGCGTTGTTTCGTGAAAATCGGTCCAGATTTAGATATAGCTCCCTTTTATTATAGATTGATTTTAAGTAATTGACGCACCAAGAACCAATAGGAACAAAACGTTCTGAAATTAGTATAACCTATCCTGTTACAAGTTTGTTTGAAATCGCTTAATATTTGGATAGAGCTTCCATATATATTTTCGCCCGATTTCAAGTAAATTGGGCATCAAACTCCTCATGTTAGTCAGTTTGACATCAAATTTTGCACAACGTACAAAATTGAGCATAGAATTATGTAGTTGCGTTTTCTAGAAGTACAGACATAGCCCAACGGATGACCCATTTATATTTGTTTGAAGTCGATTTACATACTTTATGGATAGATCTACGTAGATTAACATTTAGATAAATATCACATATTTTATTTCATCCAATTTCATGCTAATAGTCCTGTTTAATATACCCATAGTGGTGAAGGGTATCATATAGTCGGCCCCGTCCGACTTTACTACTTTCCTTACTGGTTTTTAGTATAGAGATTTGCTACCCAATAGGAACTCAAAGTGCCGAATTTCATCGAATTCGGTCAAATAATGCGATCAAACACCCCAAAATACCGCAAAATTGGGGGTACCCTTATATGGTGGCTATTCGAAAATATGGACCCATATTTATAATTTTTAGTGGAGAGATACCCAATGAGAACTCAATGTACCAAATTTCAGCGAAGTCAGTTAAAAAACGCGCTCAAGAACCTCAAAATACCGAAAATTGGGGGGAACCCTTATATGGGAGCTATGCCTAAACGTGGACCGATAAAGCCCATCTTCGAACTTGAACTGCCTGCAGACAAAAGACGACTGTATGTAAAATTTTGGCGCTCTATCAAAATTCGTTTAGACGCTAGAGTGATTACAACAGACAAACGGACAGACGGACATTCTTAGATCGTCATGGAAATTTACGCTGATCAAGAATATAGGGTCGGAAATGATTATTTCGATGCGTTACAAAGTGAAAAACAAAACTAATATACCCTC
This sequence comes from Musca vetustissima, assembly GCF_032173495.1. Taxonomy (NCBI): domain Eukaryota; kingdom Metazoa; phylum Arthropoda; class Insecta; order Diptera; family Muscidae; genus Musca; species Musca vetustissima. Next base: position 6,758 of record NW_026878273.1, on the reverse strand, counting down.
CATACTATGGTGGAGGGTATAAAAAGAAATAAAGTTCAAAATTTAAGAAAGATGAGCTAAAGGGTGTCTATATAGCTTCCCGTATCATTTAGCCGTGATAAAGGGAGTCTCTATAGACGAGCTAGAGGAAGTCTCTATCGGCAGTCTCTGTGGACAACCTGGAAGGAGACCTAATGGTCGAGCAGAGGTTACCGTTGCTCGCCGAGTTGAAGGCACTCTTTATAGGCGAGCATAAGGGAGAATTTATAGGTAAGCTGCAGGGAGCAATTAAAAGGCGAGCTGAAGGAAAGTAGCATTTATAGGCAAGCTGATGGGAGCCTTTATAGGTGAGCTGAAGCCAGACTTTACAAAAGAGGTGGATGGGAGTATCCTTTAGATGAGCTGGAATCGTATAGATGAGCTGGCACTTGTGTAGACGACCTAAATGAAGTCTTAGTATGTGAGAGTCTTTATAAATAACCTAGGAACTCTCAACATTTCTAGAGAAACTCATGGAGACTTCCTTCAACTCATCTGTAGAGACTCCCTTCAACTCGTTTATAGCGACTCCCTTTTAAGACTCCCTACATATCGGCTATAGAAACTCATATCGGCTATAGAAACTCCCTTCAGCTTGTCTTTAAGGACGACCTCCACTTCGTATGGGTTCTTTCTTCAACTATTCGTTAAAGACTCCATCCAAACTATCTTGAAGTATGACCTACCTTATTTCCTCTTTTTAAGTCTCCCCCTTTTAAATATAATTTTCACTCTAGTTCCGCAGATGAAACCCCGCATAAATAACTTCAAAACAAATGTGCTGTCAACACTGCATAATTTTGAACAAAAATATCCTTTAAGTCCCGGCAAAGAAGTAAAAAAAGAACAACACCAACAGTCCTTCACCTCAGTAAGTTAAACACCATAAAGGTGTTTCTCAACAAGCAATGCAGCAGCCACTTGCACCAGCCACAACAACAACATAAAGTAGATGAACATTTATAAATTTTGCAAAACCTGTTACATATGCCATAAAAGCGTCCAGATATCGTCGAAATGGTATGCCGTGGCAGTAGGGTGACAACCACAACTGAGTGTACACCAACAGAAAAACAGCAACTAAGAAGGAGTTGAAGAAAAAAACTACAGCAGAAACAAATTTATGTTAACGCTTTTTTCATTATTATTATATTTTGTATTCCCTGTCCACTTCCTCCCTATGTGGATTTTTTGCGGAACAATTTTGTTTGCATTAAATTATAAAAACAACACGTTGGCCTCATAAATATTTAACCATGTTACCTATGTACTAAAAAATGAGAAACAATGTTGCATATGCCACTAGTTGTAAGTGTCATATGCTTACGAATATGAAGAGACGGAAAAATATGTACATAGTGGAAGTAGCTACCGCTGTAGACCGGTCACCCAAAACGTTGCTCTATGACTCGGGTCTAGTTATTCCTTTTTTCCGAATAACCTTGTCTTACTACTGTCTGACCTCCGCTGGTTGGTTGCCATTTTTTCGCCAGTCTCTGTTGTCACTTCAAAAAGCTTTACCCGACTGTTTTGGTCTTTTGTGGCATTATTCATCCACGTCTCCTCCCCCCCATCATCAGTAGCGGTTTTTTTATTGTTGCCCCTTTTGGTCGTTCTTTCTGAATTTCATTGCAGTATGGTATTTTTTTCGGAGCTTTGAGGAATATTCATAACTCAGCATGGATGCTTGGAGCAGCAGCAGTCTGTTTTTGTGAATAAGTGCGTGTGCATACGTTATTTCAACAATTTGTCAAGTAAGGCGTTTCACCTCCTATTATTTCACGGGGTTTTTATTCAACATTTCATTTAAATTTACATATAAACGAATTTTCAAATTAGCAACAAATTGTGAATAAACAATTGCGGTTAAATGGTTATGGAACAATAAATGGATGGTCTGTGATAAGGATGTAAGTAAAAATACTGCATGGAACATCTATAGACGATACCTTTATCGACGATATTAAAGCAGCATCTATAGACGATTTGAAAGGAGTCTCTATAGACAAGCGTCAGGGCGTATGGAAAGACAAGCTGGAGAGAATCTCTATAGACGAGCCAAAGTAATCCTCTATAGGGCTGAAGGGAGTCCCTTTATACAAGCAGAGGGGAGCTTCTATAGAAGAACTGAAGGGAGCATCTATCGGTGAGCTGAAGGGAGTCTATGTAGACGAGCTGTTGATTTGAAGAGGGTGATCATTTAGAGACTCCATAAACGAGCTGAAGGGGGATCTATAAGGGAGCTGCAGGGGTGTTTATAGAAGAACTAAAGGTAGTCTCTATAAAAAAACTGAAGGGAGCGTTCATAGACGAGCTGAAGGTAACCTCTATAGGCGGGCTGAAGGGAGCCTTTATAGACTAACTGAATCCTATATACGAGTTGAAGGGAATCTGTATAGATGAGATGAAAGGATTCCATTTTGGTTTTCTTTAGATCCTTCCTCACCTAGTCTTGTATGGAAATTCGCTGAATTCTTCTCCTACTTTCTTCTCTCAAGGACTCCTTCTTATTTCTTGAAAACTAGGCCTCATTTAAACTTACTTTATTATATCATTATACCCTTCACCACACTGTGGTACAGGGTATTATGTATTTGTGCATATGTTTGTAACAGGCAAAAGGAAACGAGATAGACACATGGTTCTTTTTGAGAATATGCATAGAAACACTTTCTGAGTCGATTTATGCATGTCCGTCCATCAGTCCGTCTGTCCGTCTGTAGATGTAAAATTGTAAACAAAGTCCAGGTCGCATTTATATTTTATTATTTGGCCCAAGGACGAACCCTATTGAAATCGGTTCAGATTTAGATATAGCTTCCATATATATTTTCGTCCGATTTAAGGTAAATGGAGCACCAAAGTCCCTCTATATCTTTCGATTTGCATGAAATTTGGCACAGAGTACTGAGTAAGGTCCAGAATGATGTGTGCCAAGTTTTGAGAAAATCGGTTCAGTTTTAGATTTAGCTCCCATATATATTTTCGTCCTATTTAAGGTAAACGGGGCACCAAAGTCCCTCTATATCTTTCGATTTGCATGAAATTTGGCACAGAGTACTGAATTAGTTCTAGAATGATGTGTGTTAAGTTTCGTGAAAATTGGTTCAGATTTAGATATAGCTCCCATATATATTTTCGTCCTATTATATGTAAATGGTGCACCAAAGTCCCTACATATCTTCTGATTTGCACGAAATTTGGCACAGCGTATTGAATTAGGTCTAGAATGATGTGTGTTAAGTATATATATATATATATATATTTTCGTCCGATTTAAGGAAAATGGTGTACCAAAGTCCCTTAATATCTTTCGGTTTTCACAAAATTTTCAGATTTAGATATAGCTTCTATATCTAACCAAATGAAAAATTTAGTATCGGTTACAGAATGAAATGTTTATGGATGCAATTTCATTTTACTGGTCTTTTACAAATGCGACGTTTGTTAGGATTCATCTGTTGAATATACCCAAGGTGGTGAAGGGTATCATATAGTCGGCCCCGTCCGACTTTACTGCTTTCCTTACTTGTTTTTATTTGACCTGCTTGTCTGCAAGCAATGCATGAAATACAAATTACATTCCTCCGCCTCCACTGAAGTTTATTTTCCGTGGACACTTTCTTTGTTTTCTGTTGCTGTTGTTGTTTATTTCTGCTGTTCAGTTTGCTCAACTTCCATAATTTAATGTAACGGATCATAAAATAATAAAAATCGTGCGCGAAGGCTCGAGATAGGGTCTTAATATTCTGCCAACTCTTTTTGGTGCCTACAAATATTTTAATTTTGCAGTGTTTTTTTTTCATTCCCTCCCTCTTGTATATCCGTTCTCTCCATCCCCCTCGGCTTGGCTTTGACTTCAACAGGACTCCTTCTGTCATCAGCGCGTTGAGCATTTATTTCATACACTCCTTTTTGGTGCCCTACGGCTCTTGAACTCTGCTCACCTCAGCTTTTATAAATTATTTTAACACCAGCAGCAGATTTTTTCTTTGGTTTCGTTTTTGTTTTTCTTCTTTCGAAAGTTAACATTACTAGAAAAAGAAGAAATAGTGTCACAGTGAGTGAGAAAATGAGGAAAAGGGACTTCGAATCTGGAGTTGGCGTCCTGGAAAAATATTTACATTGTAGCAGTTTTTGTTGATCTTGTTTATATTCACTTTAAGGATAGTTAATTTGTAGGCATTGTAAAATATTCTGGACTGCCAAATGTTGGCAGTTATAAAACCATTGACAATCCCATTCCCGCAACCTTCCATGGCCATGTTCATATTCGAACAAAAATCAAACTTCTCCTTTCATTAAAATATTAAAATGTGACTGATCGGTCGGTTGGTTGGTTAACTATAAAGTTCTCCGTTTTGTGTTTAAGGACCACACAGCACGAAAAGAGCAATCATGCATAAATGATGACTATGCCCAGAAAAGCCTTATTAAAATGGAATACATCAATTCATAAGACGAGCTTCTATAGACAAGGAAAACGGGCTAAAGTGAGCCTCTATAGATGACCTGAATGGAAAAATGACATACGTCTATGTAGAATATTATATAAAAGCAAACATTTTTATATATGACCTATATCAATATCTTATCCCATTTTTGGAATTATGACATTTAGTTCGAATTTTCCACTGATGTGGCTGATATAGCTTTACTATAAGCATTTCGATCTATTTAAAAGTTTTTAGCCGTATTTTCTTAACAAATGCCATTTTTAAGGGGTATAACCGGATAATTGTCAATTTTTGAAGGGGTTTAACCGGATAGTGGCTGTAATTACAGAAGCTCCTTGAAACAAAAATTTTGTTCCACGACGCTGATTATGAATATTTATTAAAGGTCCTTGAAACATATTTTTAAATTCGTCCTTAGAAGCTCCTTACAATAGTTTTTTGTTAATCGATATACAATATTATCCCGTAGCTTTTGATAAATAATATTTTCAGGGATCATCGATAACGCGTAGATTTTATAAATAATATTTTTTCTAGCACCCGATTAAGCGTAGATTTTTTATAGAATATTTTCAGGGACCATCGATAAGGCGTAGATTTTGTAAACGAATATTTTTTTCTAGCACCCGATCAGGCGTATATTTTTTATACCCTTCACCACACTGTGGTACAGGGTATTATGTTTTTGTGCATATGTTTGTAACAGGCAAAAGGAATTTAGATAGACCCATGATTCCTTTTGAAAATATGCATAGAATTACATTCTGAGTCGATTTATGCATGTCCGTCTGTCCGTCCATGTATTTTTGTGAGCAAAGTGCAGGTCGCATTTATGATCCGAATTGGATGAAATTTGGCACAGCCCATTGGTTTGGCCCAAGGACGAACCCTATTGAAATTAGAAAAAATCGGTTCAGATTTAGATATAGCTCCCATATATATTTTCGTCAGATTTTAGGTAAATGGTGCACCAAATTTTGGCATAGCGTACTGCATTAAGTCGACAATGATGTGTGCTAAATTTCGGGAAAATCGGTTCAGATTTAGATATAGTTCCCATATGTAGTTTCGCCCGATTTAAGGTAAATGGTGAACCAAAGTCCCTGAAAATCATTTAATTTGCACGAATTTTGGCATAGCGTACTGAATTAAGTCGACAATGATGTGTGTTGAGTTTCGGGAAAATCGGTTCAGATGTAGATATAGCTCCCATATGTAGTTTCGCCCGATTTTAGGTAAATGGTGAACCAAAGTCCCTGAGAATCATTTAATTTGCACGAATGTTGGTATAGCGGACTGAATTAAGTCTAGAATGATGTGTGTTAAGTTTCGTGAAAATCTGTTCAGATTTAGAAGTAGCTCCCATATATATTTTCGTCCCATTTTATGTAAATGCTGCATTAAAGCCCCTTATATCTTTCGATTTTAATATAGCGTACTGAACTACGTCTAGAATGATGTGTGCAAAGTTTCGTAAAAAATCGGATCAGATTTACAAACACCTCCTATATATTTTTTCGTCCGATTTTAAGTAAATGGTGTACTAAAGACCTCTAGCTAGACCGATTACTGAAGTTAATATAAATTAATCTCTGGCAAGTTTTCCTGAAATCGGTTCAGATATAGATGTAGCATAGCTTCCATATATAATTTCGACTTCTTATTCATGTTTATTGTACACCAAATAATCAATAGGTGTTTGATTGAGATTACATTTTAAACAGTACAGCATACCGAATAGCGTGTATCAAGTTTGGTTTAAGGGAACCCCCCCCCCCCCATTCTCGATTTTAATTTTTCAAGATTTTCAATGGGCTGGTAAATGAATACAAATGCTTGTTAATTTTTGTAACTTTGCACATATATAATTGAAGATTTAAAAGAGAAGAAAAATAATTTACAAAAAAATTTTGTTATTGTTTTGTTGTTGTTTTTTGTAATTAAAGAAAAGTCCTTATTTTTGATGGCGGGCATGATAACTCCTCACTGGAACATTGGAATCCGAAAATTCCAACGGTGTTAGAAAGAGTACATGTCTGGCTCTCGTATGAACTAGGATTATTGACTTCGCTCTAAAATTAACAAAATGGTGGACCTTTGAAATAATATTTTTGGAAAATCGCCGATTTTTTACCAAAAACCAAGTTAAAAAATAAGGAAGATCTTCACCGATTGGCTTTATCCTAGTTCATACGGGAGCTTTACACTCCCAGAAAAACGTTGCAAAATTTGGAGCCGATTGGATTATTAGTTTTTGAGTTATCGTGCCCGCCATTCGTAAAA